>NW_025301580.1:0-881 GCF_018294505.1 Triticum aestivum
TCGACAAACGCATTTCGAAAACATACACAAAGTCCCAGCTATGGACCTAGTGCATCATCACAACTGAGGTCTCTTGCATTTCCCTACAAGTAATTGGATCTCATATGGAGATGTTTAGTGAAGTGGAATGGAATAAATCGAATGCAACTACACAAGAACTAGTCTGTAACTGTCGTTCGGAATCAGTTTTGCGCAGTGTTAACTGAAACATGGATATCTGACTCATACATAGTCCGTTTTGGCTCCACAAGTAGTCAAAACGTTTGTGAGGACCAGATGCTTCAAAGGATTCTTTCATAGGGAACTTTTGGAGAACGTTTCTTAAAGAGTTCGTTCAGAAACTTGTATAGAAACTTTCTTAATGTGCACTCGAGAAACGCATTTCGAGAACATACACAAAGTCCTAGCTATGGACCTAGTGCATCATCATAACTGAGGTCTCTTGCATTTCCCTACAAGTAATCGGATCTCATATGGAGATGTTTAGTGAAGTAAAATGGAAAAAATCGAATGGAACTACACAAGAAATAGTCTGTAACTGTCGTTCGGAATCAGTTTTGTGCAGTGTTAACTGAAACATGGATATCTGACTCATACGGAGTCCGTTTTGGCTCCACAAGTAGTCAAAACGTTTGTGAGGACCAGATGCTTCAAAGGATTCTTTCATAGGGAACTTTTGGAGAACTTTTCTTAAGGAGTTCGTTCAGAAACTTGTATAGAAACTTTCTTAATGAGTACTCGACAAACGCATTTCAAGAACGTACACAAAGTCCCAGCTATGGACCTAGTGCATCATCATAACTGAGGTCTCTTGCATTCCCTACAAGTAATCAGATCTCATATGGAGATGTTTAGTGAAGTAGAATGGAAAAAATCGAATG
>NW_025301581.1:0-881 GCF_018294505.1 Triticum aestivum
AAAGCCACATCATCAATTTACAACCCTTTTTGACTTCATTTGTTACTTTTCATGCATTTACTGATTATTTTGAGCTATAAGACCATGAAATTGAAAAGCATTTGAAATAAACTCTGATAAGGTTCCAAGTTGGCATGGCATCATCATTTCACCCACATAGCATGTGCAACAATGTAGAGAGGCTTACGGCAAAAACTGGATGCACTTCGTGTACAAAACAGACAATCTCCTTTGATGTATCAGGGTTTCATACGGAAACTCGTCTGTTACAAAGGGATTTCATTTCTTTTGAACTTATTTGAATCCCCTTGTTTTTCTATGTTCAAAATGCACCATTCAAAGCCACATCATCAATTTACAACCCTTTCTGACTTCATTTGTTATTTTTCATGCATTTACTTATTATTTTGAGCTATAAGACCATGAAATTGAAAAGCATTTGAAATGAACTCTGAAAAGGTTCCGAGTTGGCATGGTATCATCACTTCACCCACATAGCATGTGCAACAAAGTAGAGAGGTTTACGGCAAAAACTGGATGCACTTCGTGTACAAAACAGACAATCTCCTTCGAAGTATCAGGGTTTCATACAGACACACGGCTGTTACAAGGGGACTTCATTTCTTTTGAACTTATTTGAACCGCCTTGTTTTTCTGTGTTCAAAATGCACCATTCAAAGCCACATCATTAATTACAACCCTTTTTGACTTCATTTGTTATTTTTCATGCATTTACTGATTATTTTGAGCTATAAGACCATGGAGATGAAAAGCATTTGAAATAAACTTTGAAAAGTTTCCAAGTTTGCATGGTATCATCACTTTACCCACATAGCATGTGCAACAAAGTAGAGAGGCTTACGGCAAAAACTGGATGACTT
>NW_025301582.1:0-881 GCF_018294505.1 Triticum aestivum
GTATGAGGGCCCGGTATGACGCACCGGTGGCATTGCTACCCCTCCCCCCCAGGGCCCCCGTCCCGCCTAACCCTGGAGCGGTTGACCACGAGATCTAGCCCTTTGACTTCCCACAAACGGGCTTTGACCAGTGGACCTCTCCTCCCGGTTGTGTTAAGTTAGCCCAGAGGGACACCTGGCAGCAACATCCCCTCCATGTAGACCCGACGCGTCCGTTTCCCCCCTCCAGGTGCCGGCGGCGGAGCCGTCCGTGAGGGGGCCACACCCCGGAGATGCGTGCCGCCTCTTCAGACATGCCACCACACCACACGGGTGTGACAGGTCATCCCATACAAACACTTGGGAGTAACGTCCCCTCCATATAGACCCGATATGGCTGTTTCCCCCTTCCAGGTGTTGGCCGCCGCCGGCGGCGCCGTCTGTGAGGGGGTTCACACCCCTCCGTATACATTCAAAAAGTAAGGTATTTTGCTTATTGCTTCGATCGTCTTGGTTTTCTTGGTGTGTTCACAACGTGGGTTACAAGGGTATAAATCTCTACTACTATTATCTATACTACTATTAAACAAACACACAAGAACTTTCTTAAAGGCACCCCGCAATTAGTCCCACAACACCGCACGAACCAATCAACACAACATGATTAGGCCCACAATTCTCAATCTAACCATCATTATTAATCTAATACTTTTATGGTGTGCACTTAGCAATTTCCAATGACTGACCGCGCTCCACCACGGAGGAAATTTCAGGTCCCGCATCTGCAAACAAATCTCCATAATCACGGGAGGCACGCAAAAAAGAAATCACCCACCCTCGGATAATCACGCAACCATCTATACTACTATTAAACAAACACACAAGAACTTTCTTAAAGGCAC
>NW_025301583.1:0-881 GCF_018294505.1 Triticum aestivum
GGGGGGTGGGCTGGGCCGGGGCGCGGCTGCGGGTGGCGGCCCAGCTTGGGCCGGGGGGGGTTTGGGCCGCGGTTCCAGTGGGGGGGGAGCGGGCCTTTTTCCTTTTGCTTTCTTTTTCTGTTTTGTTTTCTGTTTTCTCTTTTTTGTTTATTTCCTTTTCTGTTTTATTTCATTTAAAAGTATTTAGACATTTTATAAAAATGTGTTTTCTCCACCATAATTACCAGTGTATTATTTAGAACCCACTGAACATTTCTGTTTGAATTTTTGAAAACTTTTATTTTCCACTTTAATTATATTTGAAGTTTGAACTAGGAGCTTGACAAGGGTGTGGTTCAAATGTGATCTAGCCCTGTTTAGCACATGATTAGCTTAATCACAGGGGGTTACTGTAGCATGATTCCCAGGGTGTTACAGTAACCCTCTCAACTTTCTTGCACATGCTATGTGGATGAAATGATGATACCATGCCAACTTTCAACCTTTTAAGAGTTCATTTGAAATGCTTTTCAATCTTAGGGTCTTATAGCTCGAAATAATTAGTAAATGCATGAAAAATAACAAATGAAGTCAGAAAGGATTGAAAAATGATGATGTGGCTTTGAATGGTGCATTTTGAACACACAAAAAGTCAGGAGTTCAACTAAGTTTTAAAAAATGAAATCCCTTTGTAACAGACGAGTTTCCGTATGAGATCCTGATACTTTGAAAGAGATTATCCGTTTTGTACACGAAGTGCATCCAGTTTTTGCCGTAACCCTCTCAACTTTCTTTCACATGCTATGTGGATGGAATGATGATAGTATGCCAACTTTCAACCTTTTCAGAGTTCATTTGAAATGCTTTTCAATTTTAGGGTCTTATAGCTCAAAATAATTAGT
>NW_025301584.1:0-881 GCF_018294505.1 Triticum aestivum
CTCTTTTATTTAAGTTTTGAGGCTTCTGAATTCCTCAGTTCAAATTTTATTTGAAATAAAACATGATGCTCACAAGAGGTCTAGCCTAGTGCATTACCAGAAGCTAGGGATGTGACAACTCACCCCCACTAAACAAGAATCTCGTCTCGAGATTCAAGCGTAGGGTAAGGTGAAGGGTAACGCGGACTAGTATAATCTTCACGATCCAGGGTGCACTTCATAGGAACGTTGATTCGAACACCATCTTTGTCTTGTCGTCTTGCTCTGAGAACTCCAGCTAATCATGAAAAGAAGAGGAAAGGAAAACTCTAGAAGGATCGGTCTTCTCGAAGGTCGAACAACTCAGGATTAACTCACGGAATGAGACATAGAACCATCTCTCGGTTGAGACACGAGATACACATCAAGGGGGGGGGGAAGAAACGGATGACGAAGGTTCACTAGGTAGACAACAATTCCACACCTAAGAAGGTGGTAAACGATTGTCAACGTAGCGAGGAGTTGAGTTGCCATGATACCATAACGATACACCTTAGGGAAGGTGACTCGTAGAGATATCCCCTTAAGTGGCAAAAAGAATTACTTTTGATTCAGAGATCATTGAAACTCTTTAAACCAGCCTAAGGCAATTCTCGAGCGATCATTTGGAGGGGGTCGGTAGAATGGCATACTCGGACTTGGATGATGTGGATTACCTTGTTGAAGACAACGTAATGGATGAATTTGCTTACCACCGGAAATGGAAGAGACCCGTGGTAGAATGGCACATTGGCGGTGCAAGCTGGGAACAAAATGCAAATGCTGGGAATGATTCTGGTAACTGGGGAAGAACCCAACAATAAAGAGTGAATTCACTGTTGGAGTGGTTATAGCATAACCGA
>NW_025301585.1:0-881 GCF_018294505.1 Triticum aestivum
ACACAACCGGGTGGAGAGGTCCACTGGTCAAAGCCCGTCCGTGCAAAGTCAAAGGGCTAGATCCCGTGGTCAAACGCTACAGGGTTAGGCGGGACGGGGGCCCTGGGGGGGTAGCAATGCGACCGGAGCGTCGTACCGGGCCCTCATACATGCGGGGTGGTGTTGTGGCATGTCCGAAGAGGCGGCACGCGTCTCTGGGTTGTGGCCCCCCTCACGGACGGCAATGAAACGGTGGTAGACGTTCTGCGGTAACGATGCAGCGTGAATATTATTAAATACTTGGAGCGCGATAAAATCATGAGTGTTTTACACAACGTGGGCACATGTGCTATAGGACTGATGGTAATTTTTCATAATTTTTTGTGATGGAGAAGTATCTGAACACTTCCCTCTACGCGGATTGCTCTTCGCACGTCTACGACTGTGGCCGGCGGCCTTCGGGGGGTAGCATACCGTAAAATCTTGCGTAGGCGGCCTCTCACAAGTCTCGAAGTGTTGAGGCGGTTGCAAACGCCCAGCACGCGTCTTCAGTGCGTGCCCCCCCTCACGGACGGCGCCGCCGCCGGCACCCGGAGGGGGGAAACGGACGCGTCGGGTCTACACGGAGTGGATGTAGCTGTGGGCCTGGCCCGGATGTTGCTCCCCGGTGTCCCTCTGGGCCGACCCGACACAACCGGGTGGAGAGGTCCACTGGTCAAAGCCCGTCCGTGCAAAGTCAAAGGGCTAGATCCCGTGGTCAAACGCTACAGGGTTAGGCGGGACGGGGGCCCTAGGGGGGTAGCAATGCCACCGGAGCGTCGTACCGGGCCCTCATACATGCGGGGTGGTGTTGTGGCATGTCCGAAGAGGCGGCACGCGTCTCCGGGTTGTGGCCCCCCTCA
>NW_025301586.1:0-881 GCF_018294505.1 Triticum aestivum
CCGGATGAAATCCTGATACTTTGAAAGAGATTGTCCGTTTCGTACACGAAGTGGATCCAGTTTTTGTCGTAACCCTCTCAACTTTCCTGCACATGCTATGTGGATGAAATGATGATATCATGCCAAGTTTCAACCTTTTCAGAGTTCATTTGAAATGCTTTTCAATTTTAGGTTCTTATAGCTCAAAATAATTAGTAAATGCATGAAAAATAACAAATGAAGTCAGAAAGGATTGAAAAATGATGATGTGGCTTTGAATGGTGCATTTTGAACACACAAAAAGTCAGGAGTTCAAATAGGTTTTAAAAAATGAAATCCCTTTGTAACAGACGACTGTCCGGATGAAATCCTGATACTTTGAAAGAGATTGTCCGTTTTGTACACGAAGTGGATCCAGTTTTTGCCGTAACCCTCTCAAATTTCTTGCACATGCTATGTGGATGAAATGATGATATGATGCCAACTTTCAACCTTTTCAGAGTTCATTTGAAATGCTTTTCAATTTTAGGGTCTTATAGCTCAAAATAATTAGTAAATGCATGAAAAATAACAAATGAAGTCAGAAAGGATTGAAAAATGCTGATGTGGCTTTGAATGGTGCATTTTGAACACACAAAAAGTCAGGAGTTCAAATAAGTTTTAAAAAATGAAATCCCTTTGTAACAGACGAGTTTCCGGATGAAATCCTGATACTTTGAAAGAGATTGTCCGTTTTGTACACGAAGTGCAACCAGTTTTTGCCGTAACCCTCTCAACTTTCCTGCACATGCTATGTGGATGAAATGATGATATCATGCCAAGTTTCAACCTTTTCAGAGTTCATTTGAAATGCATTTCAGTTTTAGGGTCTTATAACTCAAAATAATTAGTAAATGCATGAA
>NW_025301587.1:0-881 GCF_018294505.1 Triticum aestivum
ACTAGAGTTGAACTAGCTCTATAAGCTAGTTCAAATAATTTTACGCTAGAATTGAACAAGTTCTATAAGCTAGTTCAAATACTTTTACACTTGAGTTGAACTAGCTCTATAAGCTTGTACAAATAATTTTACACTAGAGTTGAACTACCTTTATAAGCTAGTTCAAATAATTTTACACTAGAGTTGAACTAGCTCTATACGCTAGTTCAAATAATTTTACACTAGAGTTGAACTAGCTCTATAGCCTAGTACAAATAGTTTTACACTAGAGTTGAACTAGCTCTATAAGCTTGTACAAATAATTTTAGACTAGAGTTGAACTAGCTCTATAAGCTAGTTCAAATAATTTTACACTGGAGTTGAACTAGCTCTATAAGCTTGTACAAATAATTTTACAGTAGAGTTGAACTAGCTTTATAAGCTAGTTCAAATAATTTTAAACTAGAGTTGAACTAGCTCTATAAGCTAGTTCAAATAATTTTACACTAGAGTTGAACTAGCTCTATAAGCTAGTTCAAATAATTTTACACTAGAGTTGAAGTAGCTCTATAAGCTTGTACAAATAATTTTACACTAGAGTTGAACTAGCTCTATAGCCTAGTACAAATAATTTTACACTAGAGTTGAACTAGCTCTATAAGCTAGTTCAAATAATTTTACGCTAGAATTGAACAAGTTCTATAAGCTAGTTCAAATACTTTTACACTTGAGTTGAACTAGCTCTATAAGCTTGTACAAATAATTTTACAGTATAGTTGAACTAGGTCTATAAGCTAGGTCAAATAATTTTACACTAGAGTTGAACTAGCTCTATAGCCTAGTGCAACTAATTTTACACTAGAGTTGAACTAGCTCTATAAGCTTGTACAAATAATTTTACA
>NW_025301588.1:0-881 GCF_018294505.1 Triticum aestivum
GAAAAATAAAACTAATTCATTTTAAAATCTTAAAAATACAATTATATATCAAAAAAATCAGAAAAATAAAACTAATTCATTTTAAAATCTTAAAAATACAAATAATATATCAAAAAATTCAGTTCATCGATCCCTTGAAGGTTTGACAAAAGGTTTGATACATCATTCAGTTCATCGACCAAATACAAAGTTTGGTACAATAAATTATTACACATCAATTCTTCCCTTGTGTCCCTGCTTGCTTACGATTGTGCCGTATCCATGGAGCATCCTCATCATTTAACTTAATGCTTGGGTCACTGTTCACTTTGAAGGGCGGAATTTCACCAAACATATTATAATCTTCTGACATGTCTGTCTTGTCCTCCACTCCCACGATGTTTCTTTTCCCTGAAAGAACAATGTGGCGCTTTGGATCATCGTATGATGTACTGATCGTTTTCTTATCTTTCCGTTTCCTCGGTTTGCTACTCATGTCCTTCAAATAAAAAACCTGAGCGACATCTTTGGCAAGGACGAATGGTTCGTCAAGGTAACCAAGATTGTTGAAATCCACCATTGTCATTCCGTATTGCTCGTCCACCTTTACCCCACCTCCTGTTAGCTTGAACCATTTGCACCGGAACAAAGGGACCTTAAAGGAGGGTCCATAGTCAAGTTCCCATATCTCCTCTATGTAACCATAATATGTGACCTTTCGCCCATTCTCGGTTGCTGCATCAAAGCGGACACCACTGTTTTGGTTGGTGCTCTTTTTATCTTGGGCGATGGTGTAAAATGTATTCCCATTTATCTCGTACCCTTGGAAAATCGTTATAGTCGAAGATGGTTTCTTGGCCAACATGTACAGCTGATCTCCAACATCATTGTCATTCATTAAA
>NW_025301589.1:0-881 GCF_018294505.1 Triticum aestivum
GGAGCCTCCGCCCCCGAGCCCCGCACCCCCGCCGCCGAGCCGCGCCCGCCGGAGCCCTTGCCGGAGCGAGCCCCGTCGAGGTACTGCCGCCGCCGTTCCCGTCGTGTTGACCGGTTTTCTGAAGAAAAAAAACCTTTTGTTTAAAAAAAACCCCCTAGATCGGTTTTTTCGGTTTTCTTATTTCACGAGCGTTCGCCGAACCGTTTGTTTTAACGAACGCGTTCATCGGGTTTTCTCTGTTAACGAACGTCCGTTATTTAACCGTTCGTCCGTTTTTCTTTTTCGTCGGATTTTTCTCGTTATTTTCTCAGATTCGATTTCTGATCGAATCTTCGTTTCTGTTTAACTTCTCGCTCGTTTATCGGAATCAGGTGATTCAAGCGCCTAGAGTTTCGTCTCGAAATTCTCTTTCCGTTTAACCTACTCAAACAAGTTTTTGCTACAGTAAAATTTGACCTAGATCCAGATTAGCAAACGAAGTTTCTTTCTTCCGCCGTTTGACTGTCGTTGCTTCTTTCGAGTTGATTCTTTTTGCAAACCGGAGTTCTTAAGTTGAACTTTCTGGTTGGATCTTTCATTCGAGTTTTACCTGTGCATTAGTTGAGTACTGATTGTATGCTTGTTTGTTTGCGATAGAGTACCCGGAGTGTGCCGCTTGTTACTTCGAATCGCTAGGTTTTGCGGATCATCAGCAAGGCAAGTAACACTTTGATCATACCCCGTTCATACCCAGTTTTATTGCATTAGATCTATTCCTTCAAACACATTGCATGATTAGGATCTAATAAACTGTGGGTATTGGGAAGTAGTTGAGGTAGTACCTATTACCTGTTTTTCTATCAAACCCTTGGGAGTTACTTCTACGTTGCTTTTATTATTGC
>NW_025301590.1:0-881 GCF_018294505.1 Triticum aestivum
GAAGCAGTCTTGCCGAGTGATCTTCTCCACAATGCTCCTCGAGTTGAAATCTACAACGAAGCAGAGGCTGAACAAGCGCGGCAGGACGCAGTCGACCTTTTAGAGGAAGAAAGGGAGATGGCTCTGATCCGGTCGACCATCTACCAACAAGATTTGCGTCGTTTCCACGCCAGAAATGTGAGAGGTCGAGCCTTCCAGGAAGGGGATTTGGTTCTCCGAGTGGATCAGCACAAACCACACAAGCTTGCTCCTTCTTGGGAAGGCCCCTTCATCGTCACCAAGGTCCTCCACAACGGGGCGTACCGTCTTTACAACGTCGAGCATAATATCGACGAACCCCGAGCTTGGAACGCGGAGCTACTCCGCCCATTCTACACTTAAGTTTTATCACTCGGATGAGTTGCAATAAAGTACTTTTGTAGTTCATGGACCTCAAAATAATAGTGTCATAGTCCCTACATACTTTCTGTCACTTTTTATTTTTGTCCACATAAAATTCCCCCTCAGTGGGTGACTTAGCCGCGAATCCGTTTCGCCTAAGTTTGTAAAAATCCTACCAAGTGGTGAGCCAGCCTCTCACTCGGAGGCTTAGCCGCGAATCCGTTTCGCCTAAGTTTATCAAAATCCTACCGAGTGGTAAGCCAGCCTTCCACTCGGGGGCTTAGCTGCAGTCCAAGGACTCGCCTAAGTTTATCAAAATCCTACCGAGTGAAGAGCAACCCTCTCACTCGGGGGCTTAGCTGCAGTCCAAGCACTCGCCTAAGTTACAAAAATCCTACCGAGTGAAGAGCAACCCTCTCACTCGGGGGCTTAGCTGCAGCCCTGTGCTTGCCTAAGTTACGAAAATCCTACCGAGTGGAGAGCAACCCTCTCACTCGGGG
>NW_025301591.1:0-881 GCF_018294505.1 Triticum aestivum
CTGTGGAGTAATCGACCAGCTAGTCCTCCGGCTTCATAGAGCCAGTGTACTTGGGCCTATCTCGGATTCGGGGGCCGAAACAGGGCGGGCCCAGCGCGTCTTCTTCTTCTAGCACCAGGGATCGGTTGAGGCGATCGATCCGATGGCGGGCATCGTTCTCTCCGACTCCCTCTCGGCGGCCAAGACGGTCGCCGAGTGTCGGATGCGTGAAAGGAGGCGGAGTGGGGTGCCTCGCTCCACGAGGCAGAGGAGGCGGCTGGTCGCCTCGCCGCTAAACCGCATGAAGGCGGCCGTCCTCGTCTCGCTCGATGGAGAGGCGCGTCCGGCTGCGGCTGGCAGCCGGCTCGTTGCCCTTTCCTCCGCGGGCGCCACTAGTTGGCGTCCGAGATGTCGCCCCATGATCTTGCCTTGGGGGCGGCTCGTTGTTTCGTCGGGCTAGAACTTCAGCGCGGCAGGCGGCTTCGTGCTGCACGGCGGCCGCGTCTAGGAGCTGCTGGACTCGCTCCGTCATGTGGCGGCGCTCGTCGCCGTCATATTTGCCCAGCTCATCCGTCACCGCCTGGGCGGCCCGGATGTTCTCTGCAGGCGTGGCGTAGACAGGGCGCTCCGCCCCGAACATGCTGGCGATGGCCGCGCCACGCTGACGAACCGTGCCGAGGCGGCTAAGCCCATCAGGAGCCGGCGTGCCGCCAACGGCCTGATCCATCTCGCGCCGGTAGGCATCTGAGAGACGGCGCATGCTGGCTAGGCGGCCAGCGCTCTCGAGAAGCTAGATTCGGCGTGCCTCCAGCACCTCAGCATCCGCGCCCTCTGGAATGGGCGCCGTTAGGTCGCGCAGATTCGTGTCGAGGGGGTCTTGAGCATGCTCGTCCGAGTGCTCT
>NW_025301592.1:0-881 GCF_018294505.1 Triticum aestivum
CAAGGTGGGACTAAACTTCCCACCACACCTAGTGCCATATAACCCACATGGGCCCTTAGAGATTTTTCAGAAATTGCAATATGGGCCTAGAGCCCATCTCAGATTTCAGCAATCCCCCACCAGATCTCGAGGGCCCATAGTGTCCTCTGTTCCAAATACTGTTTTGATATACTAGTGTTTCAGTGAAGACCTGTTAAGGTTGAGCTTCACCTAGAGCAAGTAGCTACATTCCTTCACAACTGAACAATGGACTATGCCTTGAATTGTCAGTTTGGCGTAAAGAAGTTTCACCACATGTCTTACTAGTACTGGGCTGCCGAAGGCTGACCCCTCGGGTGGAGCATATAAGTCACACTCCTGGCCTATTCATGAGTTTACTAGAGATCACCCCAATCTCATAGACTGTGACTAGCAGTCGGGCTCACATAGGTGTGTTCCTCCAAAGATCGCTCTGTAGGATAGCATCTTGCTTATACATATAAGCCATGGAACACATTAAGACAGTAGTCATCCTTCCATACAGTTTCTGAGAGTATTGCATCTCCAACGTAGTGGGTTAGTAAAGTTACTCTCCTCAGTTCACCACTGGCTTGTTTCCCCAGGTCCTACTTCACGGGATCTCCGATCACATAGGTTGGGTTACCACCATGGTAACTCATGTGGGTCTCATACCCATCTCCCTCGATGCACTATCTATCACTACACGTGATAGCCCTTTCGTAAAGGGATCTGCCAGATTCTTAGCCGTATGGACATAGTCCAACGCTATCACTCCGGAGTTTCTTAATTTTCTGACAGCCTTTAATCTCATTCTTATGTGTTTGTTGGACTTCATGTTGTCCTTTGAACTCTTCACCTTGGTGATGACAGTCTGATTATCA
>NW_025301593.1:0-881 GCF_018294505.1 Triticum aestivum
ATTAACAAGGTGGGATGTACATTAACAAGGGGGGGAGGAGAAAGGAAGAGGGAGGTGCGGTGGTGGTTGGTTCACCGGTCCGGTGGCACTGGATTGGCACCAGCACAGAGCTCCTGCTTACGGAAACGAAGATCCGTTCTTGGGGATGCGAAGATCCAGGGAGGCACTCTCCCGTTCAGTTCTCCTTACTATCGGTTCAGGGCCATGCCACAGCAGGTGAAAGTTAATCCCCTTCTGGGCCGGCAGACGTGACATGGTAAGAAAGCTGACACAGAGATTCGATTTTGTTTGGTCAGGTCTTCATTAGATGGACGACTGTTCTTATTTAGTGTCTCTGGTTTCCTCTTGTGCCTTTCATTCAGGCTGGCTTTCACGGGATTGGCATTGGTGGCGCAGTCAATACTACCTACAGAAGTGCCACCAACTTGCACCAAGCTATTGCGTCAAGGTGAGATGATCAATTCGCTCCTTGGCGGCCGCCACCCTGTTTAGTACTCTTATTAATCTAATTCCTCTTATTTCTCTCTTGTTGATGCAAACCTGCAAACTTCACGTGAAGGCTCAGTCTTTTCGTGTGTTTCATACGTCTTGAAAACACATAGGTTGATTCATATGATTCTTCAGCGGTAGCAAGTTTGTCATGTACATTCCTTCCTATAAGCAACTGAAGCGGCAGGCACCTCCAACCAACGCTTTCCCGGGTGATCCCCGGCCACGAGCACGTCTATCCCTACAAGCTGCTACCGGTGCTCCCTCTCCGCTGGATGCGGCAAGGTCGTGGGAGTGTTCTGTAGCTCGGCGCTGCACCATGGGCACCCGATCGTCGCCCTCATGGCCACTGCCGCAGACTTCGTGTCTGGCCTGCTTATCCTCACTATGTT
>NW_025301594.1:0-881 GCF_018294505.1 Triticum aestivum
TGCGCTTACGTGTCGGTGATCAACACTTGCAGTTTTGGCCGATTCTGGCCCATTTCTTGGATTTTTACTCACTGTTTTGGGGTCCCGAAGAGGTTTCCATGATTAACGAACCCTTGGGTGCGTTTACGTGTCGGTCATCAACACTCGCAGTTTTGGCCGATCCTGGCCCATTTCTTGCATAATTTACTCACTGTTTTGGGGTCCCGAAGTGTTTTCCATATTTGTTGAACCCCATGGTGCCCTTATGTGTCGGTCATCAACACTAGCAGTTTTGGCCGATTCTGGCCCGTTTCTTGGATTATTACTCACTGTTTTGGCGTCCCGAAGCAATATCCATAGTTGTTGAACCCCAAGGTGCGCTTACGTGTCGCTCATCATCATTGGCAATTTTGGCCAATTCTGGCCCGTTTCATGGATTAGTTTTTGTCTATAAGCTCACTGTTCAGGGGTTGCGGAGTGGTTTCCATGATTAACGAACCCAGGGGTGCGTTTACGTGTCGGTCATCAACACTCACGGTGTGGCCCATTCTGGCCCGTTTCTTGGATTATTGTTTTGGGGTCCAGAAGCGATTTCCATAGTTGTTGAACCCCAAGGTGCGCTTACGTGTCAGTCATGAACACTGGCAATTTTGGCCGATTCTAGCCCGTTTCTTGGAATATTACTCACTGTTTTGGGGCCCCGGAGTGATTTCCATAGTTGTTGAACCCCAAGGTGCCCTTATGTGTCGGTCATCAACACTGGCAGTTTAGGCCGATTCTGGCCCATTTTTTGGATTCTTACCCACTGTTTAGGGGTCCCGGAATGATTTCCATAATTAATGAACCCTGGGAGCGTTTACGTGTCGGCCATCAACACTGGCAGTTTTGGCCGATTCTGGCCC
>NW_025301595.1:0-881 GCF_018294505.1 Triticum aestivum
CCCCTGTTCCCCAGCAGGAACATCTTTTGTGGAGGACCAAGCTATTTAGAGGATAGTGAATCTGGTAAGCATCCAATAGATAACAGAAATCATAATTTTCTGTTGGCATTTTGCATGCACGGTTCAAGCCAATTTCTGTTTGAGCATGCAGTAGAGTATGCGTGCCCCAAGATTTGATGTTTGGCTGAAATATTGTGTTGTTTGCAATTGGCAATGGAGATTTTTCATATTTTTCTATCTAAATTCGTATGACTAGGTTTTCTTTTATTTAACATGTCTAAAATTCTTATCTACCTGACAGAGCTGCAAGCCTTGCTTGAATGCGCAGAAAATCATGTTAATATAATTGATTGCCCTGAGTCAAATGTTCGAATTATTTTCTTCTGTTTACAAGCTTATATTATATTAATTTGAAGAAAATAAGAATTGTATAATCATCATATTTTATGTAGGGCACTCCATTATTAAATCTAGAAGTTCGTAATAGATAATATATCATTGTGTTGTTTTAAAACTAACTTGCTCTTTTGATTGGCAGAATGTTGATACTGACTCCGATCCAGGGCAAAATTTGAGTTGATCGCTGCTTCTTTGCTGAATTAATTAGTCTTTTTGCTGGTTATTTTTATTGCCACCCTACACAAATTATGCAGGGGTAAGAATACAATTTGTTTTATGGGCAAGCTGACTGCGTATTTCTGCAGTACAAAATATTGTTATTACCCCAATTTGCATGGCATTGTGATGGATTAAGTAACCCAAGAAGAAGGCCATCCAAAAGAATTCTGTGGTTTTCTTCCTAGGAAACGCAAGCAACTCAAACATGCATGTTAATTCATGGTGGTAAAATAAATTTTGCACGACAATATTTTCTAGCTTAT
>NW_025301596.1:0-881 GCF_018294505.1 Triticum aestivum
TGCGCTTACGTGTTGGTCATCAACACTGGCAGTTTTGACCGATTCTGGCCCAGTTCTTGGACTATTACTCACTGTTTTGAGGTGCCAGAGCGATTTCCATAGTTGTTGAACCCCAAGAAGCGCTTACGTGTCGGTCATCAACACTGGCAGTTTTGGCCGATTCTGGCCCGTTTCGTGGACGATTACTCACTGTTTTGGGGTCCCGGAGTGATTTCCATAATTGTTGAACCCCAAGGTCCGCTTACGTGTCGGTCATCAACAATGGCTGTTTTGGCTGATTCTGGCCCGTTTTGTGGACTACTACTCACTATTTTGGGGTCCCGGAGTGATTTCCACGATTAACGAACCCTGGAGTGCGTTTACGTGTCGGTCATCAACAATCACAATTTTGGCCGATTCTGACCCGTTTCTTGGATTATTACTCACTGTTTTGGGGTCCCAAAGCGATTTCCATAGTAGTATAACCCCAACGTGTGCTTACATGTCGGTCATGAACATTGGCTGTTTTGGCCGATTCTGGCCCGTTTCATGGACTATTACTCAATGCTTTGGGGTCCAAGAGTGGTTTCCATGGTTACCGAACCCTCGAGTGCGTTTACGTGTCGGTCATAAACACTCGCTCTTTTGGCCAATTCTGGCCTGTTTCATGGACTATTACTTACTATTTTGGGGTCCTAGAGTGACTTCCACAATTAACAAACCCTGGGGTGCGTTTATGTGTCGGTCATCAACACTCGCTGTTTTGGCCGATTCTGGCCCGTTTCTTGGATTATTACTCACCGTTTTGGGGTCGCGAAGCGATTTCCATAATTGTTGAACCCCAAGGTCTGCTTACGTGTCGATCATCAACACTGGCAGTTTTGGCCGATTCTGGCCCGTTT
>NW_025301597.1:0-881 GCF_018294505.1 Triticum aestivum
GTATGCGATGTGATTTGCTCCGTATGCACAACATGTATGCTCTGTCTACGGAACAACAACATATATACTTACAAGGACATGATTGCGTAACCAAATTAAACATCCAATTACATAAGTGACTAGTACACACATGACATTTGCACACACCCAAGCAAACAATTACATGCATAATTAAATAGGATAAACGATCACCTAGTCATCATCTACTTCTCCTTGTGACGCTTGCCACCATTGCTCTACTGGTTGCTCGACCCCTCGTCGATTAAAGGAAGGAGGCACTACCTCATGTCAATGATCCGTCTGTGCATCTCGTAGCATGTGTACATGTTCTTGGCCGCTAAATGTTTTTGAGCTTCATCTAGTCTCCGCATCCAGGCCTCGTGCTAGGCTGCGGGATTTTTCTTGGCATCCTTCTTCATGTTTCGTAGTAGGGGTCGATGATGGCAGAGGTGAGGTCAACAAGGGAGTCCTTCTCCTTTTTGCCGCACTAGGCCCTGTAGTGGCCATGGATGTCGACAAGCTTCTTGCAGGCCAAGCCCAAAACCTTTAGCGCTTTTCTACCGTAGCTGGGAAGTAACTTGGGAGGAGAAAAATTCTCTTCTCTCACTTATTAGTGATGTTGAGACTTTTAAGATCAATTATGACATTAGGTAAAATTATGGTGGATACGTGCCACTAGCCCACAGGTTGAGTGATGGTAACTTCTGCAAATAGCATGGTAAGATTTTGTTAACTATGGTTGCATACATTCTTCTTAAATAAACTACATTGTTAACTATGTTACTATTATGTTCTTGAACAGAAGCTCCCGAAGGATGTAGTGCCTAAGTTGATGTATACTGAAGGTCAGATGAGTATGGTTAGCTTATGACCAAATCCGT
>NW_025301598.1:0-881 GCF_018294505.1 Triticum aestivum
CGGTAAGTTTTAGCTCGCTGCTCATTATTCACGCGTCTAGCGGCGGCAAGCGTGTTCTGAAAGGGGTCGAAACCATGGTAAATAGGCACTGGTGCAGTTGAACCGTGGTAAAACTCGTCTCCGTAGTTGAGCGGGAGCGGCCAAAGGAATGTGCAATCGTGTGTGTAGTGGAGCTGGGAGGGGCAAGCATAAGGGACGAAGACGGGGGTAACATGTCGGATGCGATCATACCAGCACTAAAGCACCGGATCCCATTAGAACTCCGAAGTTAAGCGTGCTTGGGCGAGAGTAGTACTAGGATGGGTGACCTCCTGGGAAGTCCTCGTGTTGCATTCCCTTTTTAATTTTTTTGCACCGCGTGCAAAACAAAACGCACGAGCGCGACGTATGTTTAGCACGTTTTATTATTTTGCACGTTTACGGTAAGTTTTAGCTCGTTGCTCATTATTCACGCGTCTAGCGGCGGCAAGCGTGTTCTGAAAGGGGTCGAAACCATGGCAAATAGGCACTGGTGCAGTTGAACCGTGGTAAAACTCGTCTCCGTAGTTGAGCGGGAGCGGCCAAAGGAATGTGCAATCGTGTGTGTAGTGGAGCTGGGAGGGGCAAGCATAAGGGACGAAGACGGGGGTAACATGTCGGATGCGATCATACCAGGACTAAAGCACCGGATCCCATCAGAGCTCCGAAGTTAAGCGTGCTTGGGCGAGAGTAGTACTAGGATGGGTGACCTCCTGGGAAGTCCTCGTGTTGCATTCCCTTTTTAATTTTTTTGCACCGCGTGCAAAACAAAACGCACGAGCGCGACGTATGTTTAGCACGTTTTATTATTTTGCACGTTTACGGTAAGTTTTAGCTCGCTGCTCATTATTCACGCGTCTAGC
>NW_025301599.1:0-881 GCF_018294505.1 Triticum aestivum
TTGATACTTATTTATGTTTAAATATGTTCAAACTTGTTTAAATAATAACAGTAATATTTTTTTATAAGACAGTAGCATTTAAAAATCTGTTTGATACTAATTTTTTTTATAAGACGGTGCGCGGGGTGCGGGGGGTCGGCGGCGGCGGTTGAGTAGGGGAATCGAGGGTGCGGGGGGTCGGCGGCGGCGGCCGGTGGACTGGGGGGGTGCTCGGCGGCGAGGGGGGCCGGATCTGGCGATGTGGGATAGCGATCGAGATGGAGGGGGATCGAGATCGAGTGTCCATGAAATTTAAAAATATTCATGATAGTTCAAAAAGTACCCATGAAATACAATCGAGAAATGAAGGCTACGATTTAAATACAATCGATCTTAGCTAGTTATCTGTTCACAATCTTCTTGCCCTTCTTTTTCGCAAATGGAGTTCTTCTGTGGAACGGACGTCCTTTAGGTAGGGTGGTCCTGCTTCTTCTTGTGGTGTATGCTGCTACTTCATCATCGTCGTCATGTTCGATCCTCGGGTCGCCGTACTTGTCGAAGTCTTGCTCATTGGCTACTCCATCCATTCCGATGATCTTCCTTTTGCCTCTCCTCACGACAACACGACTGGGCTTTGGCGGGTCGGTAATGAAGAAGCATTGGTCCACTTGGGAAGCCAGTACCCATGGCTCATTTTTCGCGGTGACGTTTGCGCCCGCGGTCTTGGATTTGGCTTCGGGTATAACCATGGTGGTGAAATACCGGTCTTCTTTTATGACGTTCTTGGCCCATCTGACACGGAACATCGGGACCTTCTCTCCAGCGTAGCTCAGCTCCCAGATCTCCTCGATCCTTCCGTAGTATCTGTCCTTGTCGTTACCGGTGTAGGATTCCATCGTTAC
>NW_025301600.1:0-881 GCF_018294505.1 Triticum aestivum
AGGCCACGCGGCTCGGCGGGGTGCACCGGCACAACATGGGTTACCTATGAACTGGGTCAGTCCTGCTGGATCCCAGCTTCGCGGGCTCGCGGCTGGACTTGTCCCATGCTGACGCAGCTCATGGTTGCCATGTTTCCGGTACGGTGGGAACGAGGAACGGGAACGGGGGACGAGAGTCGGGGGCTGGAAAAAATAGGGTACATTGAGGGTATACATCTCTAGAATAATTTTTCTAAAGCGGAAACGCGATCCAATCAATTCCGGTACGATGAATCCGGTACGGTACCATGGAACGAGGAACGTGAATCTTTACAGATGCGGGGAGCAACTGGCTGGGAGGGACCTAGTACTTATACATGGAACTGTCTGGGCTGGGAGCAACTGGCTGCATCGTCGATTCATGAAGACTAAAATACATCATCTCCTTCCCAATGGAAAATTTATTAGCAGCCTTGGAGTAATTGGAGAGCAGAACAAGGAGTTATTTAGGGGAGTGGAAAAGAACGGGACAGAGAGTAAAACGAGGGGTTCGTGATTGATATGGCTGACCTTTTGCTTACTCGATCGATTCAAGAACCAAGACTGTCGAGTCGCCGAACCTGAACCGACGATCCGGCTGCGGAAACGCCGAATCCGCATCAAATCTTACCGAATCGACCCTCGTTCCCGAATCTGATTCCGGGTCGATGAATCCGGATCGAGGGACGGCCCACCGTTCCCTGTTTCCGGCTACTATGACGCAGCTAGCGTGCGATGGCCGCGGCGTGGTGGCAGCCGGCAGTCCGAGGCAGCAGGCGCACGTTCTCCCAGCTAGCGTGAGATATGTAGCGCACGCACGGACGACGGCCTGCACACGGTTCTGCTCGGCGGTGGCCTGGTGC
>NW_025301601.1:0-881 GCF_018294505.1 Triticum aestivum
TGATCCGAGGCGGATCGGCGCACAGGAGTTGCAGGCGCCGCAGGATCCTCCTCGTTCGCCACGCCAGCTTCGTCTTCTTCTTCCACACGAAATACCACTTCATTTTGAATGGGATTTTGATCATTTTGATCATTTTGAACACCATTTTCTTCAGGAACCTGCACACACGGAAGACAAGGACTGGTTCCAGTAGGAATACTATCATCATGTTGGTTATTGCAATTGTTTCCCCCGTGATCAAAATCTCGAAGTGTAGACGGAAGAAGTAGGATCTCTTGACGAAGGAGGGCGCCGGCATTGGGATGAAGAGTTTCAAATGGAAAAACTGATTCATCAAACACAACATCACGGGATATATAAACTCGTCCTGTGGACACATCTAGACATTTTACTCCTTTGTGCATGGGGCTATATCCCAAGAATACACATTTTTTGGAACGAAACGCAAGTTTGCGTGTGTTGTATGGTCTTAGATTGGGCCAACATGCACAACCGAATACTCGAAGAGATTTGAAGTCTGGTTTAGTACCAAAGAGGCGTGTGATAGGACTCTCGAATTTGATGACTTTGCTTGGTCGAATATTTATGAGATATGTGGCAGTGAGAAAAGCTTCATCCCAAAATTTTAAGGGCATGGAAGCATTGGCTAGCAAAGCTAGTCCTACTTCAACAACATGACGATGTTTCCGTTCAGCTGACCCATTCTGTTGATGAGCATGGGGACAAGAAACATGGTGGGAGATTCCAATCTTTTGAAAGAAGGAGTTTAATTTTTCATACTCACCACCCCAGTCTGTTTGCATGGCAAGAATTTTTTAGTCTAGTTGACGTTCAACAAGATTTTGGAAATTAAGAAATACTTGGAAAACATCAGATCGTTT
>NW_025301602.1:0-881 GCF_018294505.1 Triticum aestivum
ACATCTTGAGGGTCAAATCGCTCGCGCAAAACAAGCTATTATTCGCGCTACCTCGCGCAAATTGGGCTATTACTCGCGCTACCCATCAGACATGTGTCTGGTGGGGCGCGCCACTTTCAGCCTCCTGACAGAGCTGCATTCCGATGAATCTAACTTTTGCCTACAAACTCGGATTGGAATGATTCTTATATAAAAACAATAGTTTCGACGAGATGAAGACAATCCGTGTAGATCATTTTTCCATACGAGGGAGTCTTTGGGGCGTAATGTGCCGAATAGTGTTCTGAATACAAAATCTCAGTATTTCGAACACAACTTCAGCCTTCGAGATGGGATCGGATGGCGATGACCCAAACTTCAAAGATGTTCGTATCGAGAATATGAAACTTTTTCAGTAGATCACTTCTCCATTTGAGGCAATATTAATTAAGTTCTTGACCGTGCCAAAATCTGCTGTCAACACATGCCCCCCTGTTTTTCGGCAAAACTTGGATGCCGAAAAATAATTTGCTCAGAGTTTGTTCTAAGGACGATGTCAACACTCCATCGGCCATTTTGCATGTTCTTAGGACGATAAGTACATATCGGCCATTGCTTGTTTGAACCTGTTGATGCAAACTTGGGTGTAAACTTCTCAGCTTCTATAACAATCTGGTGATAAGGTTCCACAGATCAAAGCTATCCTCCGAACCATATTGTTCACCCTTTCGCTAGGATTTTGCAGATAATCAAGAATTAACTTCCTCCAATCCTTACTTCGCCTGCATAAAAGCTTCATTAGTGGCCAAAGCGGTGAGTTTCCGTTCGGCCTTACCTATGTTGACAAGACCTAGCATCGGCTATTGATAGAAATAATACAATACACCATGGTTAATATAGTA
>NW_025301603.1:0-881 GCF_018294505.1 Triticum aestivum
TACCTTACATCTCAGGCAAGAACTCCTTCTTTGACTGATCCATCTTGAACACCTTCAAGATCATGTTAAGGTATAAGCTCATTTGAAAGTACCATTAAGCGTTTCTGATCTATCATTATAGATCTTGATGCTCAATGTTCAAGTAGCTTAATCCAGGTTTTCATTGAAAAACACTTTTCAAATAACCCTATATGCTTTCCAGAAATTCTACATCATTTCCGATCAACAATATGTCAATAACATATACTCATCAGAAATCCTATAGTGCTCCCACTCACTTCTTTGGAAATACAAGTTTATCATAAACTTTGTATAAACCCAAAATCTTTGATCATCAAAGCGCACATTCCAACTCCGAGATGCTTACTCCAGTCCTTAGAAGGATCGCTGGAGCCAGCATACCTTTTAGCATCCTTAGGATCGACAAAAACTTTCTGATTGTATCACATACAAGCATTCCTTACGAAAACTGGTAAGGAAACTCATTTTGACATCCATTTGCCTGATTTCATAAATGCAGCTAATGCTAACATGATTCCGACGGACTTAAGCGTCGCTACGGATGAAAAAATCTCATCGTAGTCAACTCCTTGAACTTGTGAAGAACTCTTCGCCACAAGTCGAGCTTCATGGACGGTGACATTACTGTCCACGTCCGTCTCCTTCTTAAAGATCCATTTATCTCA
Organism: Triticum aestivum; assembly: GCF_018294505.1. Lineage (NCBI taxonomy): Eukaryota > Viridiplantae > Streptophyta > Magnoliopsida > Poales > Poaceae > Triticum > Triticum aestivum. The sequence continues at coordinate 687 of NW_025301603.1, forward strand.
ATGGCTTGCCGATCATCGGGCAAGTCCACCAAAGTCCATGCTTTGTTCTGATACATGGATCCTATCTCGGATTTCATGGCTTCTAACCATTTGTCAGAATTTGGGCCCACCATCGCTTCTCCATAGCTCGTAGGTTCATTGTTGTCTAGCAACATGACCTTCAAGACAGGATTACTGTACCACTCTGAAGTAGTA
>NW_025301604.1:0-881 GCF_018294505.1 Triticum aestivum
TCTCAGTTATGCTAAAGTCCCTCAAATATAGACACCTCACTCTTTATCTGAAATCAACTCCCCCCATCACCCCACACACACATAGAGAAGTCGTTCTCTCCCCCAAACACCAACACACGAGCACATTAACACCCCTCTCTCTTGTAAAGTCCGGACCCCAACATAGGTCTCTATCACTTTGTCTCTCGGGCATGCACACATCTCTTCCCTCACTCCCTAGGTCTCCTGCTATCTCTCTTACCCAAGCACACGCACTATGTAGAGTGTATATTTCCCATACACACAAAACGTCGCCCCCAAACATTTATCTCCCTAGTTATGTGGTTCTCGCGCACTCACCTCACACACCACGCCCACTGCAAACAAGCACACTTTGTCTCCTTGTGCATCACTCTCCTCTTTCTATCTCTCCCATATGCGGACCCGCCCCAGCTCCTGTTGGGGAACGTTGCAGAAAATTAAAATTTTTCCTACGGTTTCACCAAGATCCATCTATGAGTTCATCTAAGCAATGAGTCTAGGGAGAGAGTTTGCATATACATACCACTTGTAGATCGCGTGCGGAAGCTTGCAAGGTGATGATGTAGTCGTACTCGACGTGATCCAAATCACCGATGACCAGCGCCGAACGGACGGCACCTCCGCGTTCAACACACGTACGGGACGGGAGACGTCTCCTCCTTCTTGATCCAGCAAGGGGGAAGGAGAGGTTGATGAAGATCCAGCAGCACGACGGCGTGGTGGTGGATGCAGGGCATCACAGCAGCAGGGCTTCGCCGAGACTACGAGGGAGAGACGTAACGGGGGAAGGTGGAGGCGCCAGGGGCTGGTGTATGAAGTCCCTCCTCTCCCCCACTATATATAGGGGTGCCAGGGGGGGC
>NW_025301605.1:0-881 GCF_018294505.1 Triticum aestivum
CAAGACACCATCTTCGACTATAACGACTTTCCAAGGGTACGAGATAAATGGGAATACATTTTACACGATCGCCCAAGATAAAAAGAGCACCAACCAAAACAGTGGTGTCCGCTTTGATGCAGCAACCGAGAATGGGCAAAAGGTCACATATTATGGTTACATAGAGGAGATATGGGAACTTGACTATGGACCCTCCTTTAAGGTCCCTTTGTTCCGGTGCAAATGGTTCAAGCTAACAGGAGGTGGGGTAAAGGTGGACCAGCAATACGGAATGACAATGGTGGATTTCAACAATCTTGGTTACCTTGACGAACCATTCGTCCTAGCGAAAGATGTCGCTCAGGTTTTCTATGTGAAGGACATGAGTAGCAAACCGAGGAAACGGAAAGATAAGAAAACGATCAGTACATCATGCGATGATCCAAAGCGCCACATTGTTCTTTCAGGGAAAAAAAACATCGTGGGAGTGGAGGACAAGACAGACATGTCAGAAGATTATACTATGTTTGCTGAAATTCCGCCCTTCAAAGTGAACACCGACCCAAGCATTAAGTTAAATGATGAGGATGCTCCATGGATACGGCACAATCGTAAGCATGCAGGGACACAAGGGAAGAAATGATGTGTAATAATTTATTGTACCAAACTTTGTTGAATGGATCATGTGAATTATATTACCCGTGATGTGTTTGGTGTCCATTTTCGAATGATACATGAAATTTGGAGTGATGTAGTCCATGACGCTCTGCAGAGTCCGGCCGTACCACCATAGCCGACAACCGGCCTCTGGTATATTATTTTGAATTGAATTAGTTTTATTTTTCTGAATTTTTTGATATATTATTTGTATTTTTAGAATTTTGAATTGAATTAGTTTTATT
>NW_025301606.1:0-881 GCF_018294505.1 Triticum aestivum
GCTCCCGGGCCTCGGCGGCGGCGATGTGGGCCTCGCCCACGTGGCGGCGCGGGACTCGCTGCGGTGGCGGGGCGGACGTTGTCCGGTCGGATCCGGACACGTCCGTCGGTGGCGGGGTTGATCTGTTTTTTTTGAACTAGGGTTTCGGACGGGGGAAGAAGAGATCCGAATGGAGGGGGTATAAATAGGCATAAGTGGAGCTAGGAGAGTCCAAATGAGGTGCGGTTTTCGCCCACACGATCATGATCGAACGCTCTAGGACATGGAGTAGAGTTTGGTGGGTTTTGGGCCAAATTTGGGGGGTGTTGGGCTGCAACACACACGAGGCCTTTTCGGTCCCTCGGTTAACCGTTGGAGTAGCAAACGAAGTCCAAATGATACGAAACTTGACAGGCGGTCTACCGGTAGTAAACCAAGGCCGCTTGGCAAGTCTCGGTCCAATCCGTAAATGTTTAAACCCCACACACGAAAGAAGACTAGAAATGACCACCGGAGGAGAACGAAGCGCCGGAATGCAAAACGGACAACGGGGAAAATGCTCGAATGCATGAGATGAACATGTATGCAAATGCAATGCACGTGATGACATGATAAGAGATGCACGAAAAAAGAAAAACAACACACGGAGACAAAGACCCGAACCCGAGAAATAAATATAACTTAGCGCCGGAGACGGCAAGAGTTGGATACAAATATGGAAAGTATATCTGGGGCGTTACAACACTCCACCACTACGAAAAGATCTCGTCCCGAGATCTAGGACTGAAAGAACTCCGGGTACTCAGAACGGAGGTGATCCTCTCGTTCCCATGTGGCTTCACGGTCGGAATGGTGAGACCACTTAACTTTGAGAAATTTGATTGACTTGTTGCGAGTCTTGC
>NW_025301607.1:0-881 GCF_018294505.1 Triticum aestivum
AAGTTGAATAAACGCTCAACGACGGTACTGTGCTGGTCCTAGGCTAGACCGTGCTAGAGACGCGAGCCTAGAACACTAACAAAATCACGGCGCTGCACGTAAACAAGGGAAAAGCACACTCTGGAATTTTTTTTTCGCTCTTTTTTTTTTTGCGCTCTTTTGTTTTGCGCTCCTCTTTTTTTTTTTGCGAAAAATCAGTATAATGGCGAGTGTCTCAAAACTCTTCCCAGGTCAAACGGACAGGATGGGCACAAAATTTTTTGACTATTTTTTTTTCGGAAATCAGGGCAGCGACGACGAAAAAGTGCGACAAAAAATCACTATGATGGCGAGTGTCTCAAAACACTACCCGGGGCCTAAAAATAGGATAGGGAAAAAATATTTTTGGTTGCCGAAATTTTGGCCTAAAAACTGCCCGGGGGTCTCCAGACTTTTTTTTCCGAGACCTACTCAGGCAAGGAAACACGAAACGGAAAATATATGGATCTCTAAAACCAACCGAATATGAAAAGAACTCGGATTGGTGGTGGATATATGGCGGTAGTATATGGCAGCGGTGGTGGTATATGGTAGCGGTCGTGGTATATGGATACGGATTCAAAGCGGTGGCGGATAAGCAATGGTGGTAGATGGCAAGGCGATGATGATGGTGCGGCGGCGGCGTGACAACTTATGACCAGAACTCGAAACTCTAAAAGACTAGACTCTAAGACCAGCAACTTGACACGACGATGCAACCGCAAATTCAACAAAGCAAAAACCCTAAAAAGATTATGCAAAGGCTCAGATTGGTTCGGATATGATGAACTAACCCTAATTTTTTTGTGGCTTTTTCGTGGACTGTAGGTATGAAGAACAGACTCGATCTAAACTACGAAAAA
>NW_025301608.1:0-881 GCF_018294505.1 Triticum aestivum
GGCTGCGGCCTCGGTGCTGGTGGGCTGTGGCCTCGGCGACTAGGCCTGCTGGCCTGGCGCCTGGCGCGCGGGGTTTTTCCCTTTTTTTTCAATTACCACAGAGAGAGAAAACTAATTATAGATAAACCTATAATAGTTTTATATAGGACATATATATCAATAAAATCAGAAAAATAAATCCTACAACGTGAACATTTTTTCCAGGGGCAAAACTCAAACAAAAAAACATTTTCTGGAAATCCCAAATAAAATTTAAATTTGAATTCAAACTTTTTGGCAATATATTTTCTTCTGACATTTTTGGAGTGTCATGTTTACACCTCTCATACTTTTTCTCAAGTATTTGTCAGGCATTGTTTGAAATAAATTCAACTACCAATTTGAATCCAAATTCCAACAAACTCAAAATCCTCTGAAATAATTCAAGTGTCACTCAATTCAAGCAATATGCATAGATGCTTAGCTATAATTGTAAAACATTCCAAATGGGAAATTTGGGATATTACAAACCTACCCACCTTAAGATGAATCTCGCCCTCGAGATTCGGGTTGGCGAGCAAATAGGTGCGGGTGGTCTCGGCGGAGGTCTTCTTCTCGCTCCCAGGTGGCTTCCTCCTCGGAATGATGACTCCACAAAACCTTGCAAAACTTGATGATCTTGCTGCGGGTGACTCTGTTCGCAGTCTCGAGAATTCGGACGGGTTTCTCCTCATAAGTCAGATCACTGTCGAGTTGTATGGCCTCTAGGGGCACTGTGTCTCTCAACGGAATTTCGGCCATCTCAGCATGGCATTTCTTCAGCTGAGAAACATGGAAGACATCGTGAACTCCGGACAATCCTTCCGGCAATTCCAGCTTGTAAGCAACTTCTCCACGACGTT
>NW_025301609.1:0-881 GCF_018294505.1 Triticum aestivum
GGAGTTCTAATAAGTTTAAAAAACATTGAAGTGCCCGTGTAACAGATGAGTTCTCGTCCGAAACCCTGATACTCCGAAAGAGATTATCCAGTTTGTACACGAAGTGCGTCCAGTTTTTGCCGTGACCCTCTCTACTCTTTCGCACATGCTATGTGGGTGAAATGATGATACCATGCCAAATTTCAACATTTGCACAATTCATTTTGTAGTGATTTTCAATTTCACGGTCATTTAGCTCTCTTAACAATTAGGTAAATGACTCAAAAACAGCAAATGATGTCAGAACATATTGGAAATTGATGACATCGCTTTGAATGCTGCATAAAGAATGCAAAAGAAGTCCAGAGTTTAAATAAGTTTAAAAAACATTGAAGTGCCCGTGTAACAGATGAGTTCTCGTCCGAAACCCTGCTACTCCGAAAGACATTGTCCAGTTTGTACACGAAGTGTGTCCAGTTTTTGCCGTGACCCTCTCTACTCTTTCGCACATTCTATGCAGGTGAAATGATGATACCATGCCAAGTTTCAACATTTTCACAGTTCATTTTGTAGTGATTTTCTATTTCACGGTCATTTAGCTCTCCTAAACAATTAGGTAAATGACTGAAAAACAACAAATGATGTCAAAACATGTTGGAAATTGATGACGTCGCTTTGAATGCTGCGTATTGAACACAAAAGAAGTCCAGAGTTCAAATAAGTTTAAAAAACATTGAAGTGCCTGTGTAACAGATGAGTTCTCGTCCGAAACCCTGATACTCCGAAAGAGATTGTCCAGTTTGTACACGAAGTGCGTCCAGTTTTTGCCGTGACCCTCTCTACTCTTTCGCACATGCTATGTGGGTGAAATGATGATACCATGCCAAATTTCAACATTTTCA
>NW_025301610.1:0-881 GCF_018294505.1 Triticum aestivum
CATCACAAAATATAACAAGGCAATACGCGGTGTTCGGTGTGCCCTAATGCGGTAGTAGGTGATACCGGTGAAGGGGGGAAAACATCCGGGAAAGTATTCCCGGTGTTTCGTGTTTTCGGGCAGAGGAGCCGGAGGGGGAAAGTTGCGGGTTCGATAGGTTAGAGGGGTGTGGCGGACGAACGGACTGCGTATCCGGAATCGTCTCGTCGTTCTGAGCAACTTTCGTGTTGAAAATATTTTAATCCGAGTTACGGATTAAAAGATATGATTTTCTAAAGATTATATTAATTTCTGGAATTTAATTAATTAATTATTTAATTTGAAAATGAATTTATGACGTCAGCATGATGTCATGCTGACGTCAGCAGTCAACAAGGTTGACTTGGTCAACCCTGACATGTGGGTCCCGTTCGTCATACTCTGTTAACTAATTATCTTAGTTAAGTTTAATTAATAGTAGTTAATTAGGTTAATTAGTCATTAGGTTTAATTTATCAGGATTAATTAAATTAATTATTTACTTAATTAATTAATCATTTTTATTTATTATTATATATATATATTTTTTAAGTCTTTTTTTTTATTCCCTTTTTTCTTTTCGTCTTTCTGATTTACAAGGGGGAGGGCCCCACCTGCAAGTGGCTCAGGCCACCTCCCTCCTGTGCACGAACGCACACAGGGAAGGGGCAGGGGCGCGGTGGCCGGACCGGGCTCCGGCGAGGCCGTGTTCGAGGCCGGCAGGACGGAGACGAGGGGCGGCGGGTTCGGGCGCTGGGTGCGGGCGCTCGTGCCCGAGGCCACAGCAGCAGGCCGAGCACGGCGGCAGAGGAGCACGGCACGGGGAGGCCGCAGGGCGCAGGCAGGCCGGCCGGCGGCCACGG
>NW_025301611.1:0-881 GCF_018294505.1 Triticum aestivum
GTTCAAATAAATTTTAAAAAATGAAATCCCTTTGAAACAGACGAGTTTCCGGATGAAATCCTGATACTTTGAAAGAGATTGTCCGTTTTATACACGAAGTGCATCCAGTTTTTGCCGTAACCCTCTCAACTTTCTTGCACATGCTATGTGGATGGAAATACCATGCCAACTTTCAACCTTTTCAGAGTTCATTTGAAATGCTTTTCAATTTTAGGGTCTTATAGCTGAAAATAATTAATAATGCATGAAAAATAACACATGAAGTCAGAAAGGATTGAAAAATGATGATGTGGCTTTGAATGGTGCATTTTGAACACACAAAAAGACAGGAGTTCAAATAAGTTTTAAAAATGAAATCCCTTTGTAACAGACGAGTTTCCGGATGAAATCCTGATACTTTGAAAGAGATTGTCCGTTTTGTACACGAAGTGCATCCAGTTTTTGGCATAACCCTCTCAAATTTCTTGCACATGCTATGTGGATGAAATGATGATACATTGCCAACTTACAACCTTTTCAGAGTTCATTTGAAATGCTTTTCAATTTTAGGGTCTTATAGCTCAAAATAATGAGTAAATGCATGAAAAATAACAAATGAAGTCAGAAAGGATTGAGAAATGATGACGTAGCTTTGAATGGTGCATTTTGAACACACAAAAAGTCAGGAGTTCAAATAAGTTTTAAAAAATAAAATACCTTTGTAACAGACGAGTTTCCAGATGAAATCCTGATACTTTGAAAGAGATTATCCGTTTTGTACACGAAGTGCATCCATTTTTTTGCCGTAACCCTCTCAACTTTCTTGCACATGCTATGTGGATGAAATGATGATACCATGCAAACTTTCAACCTTTTCAGAGTTCATTTGAAATGCTTTTCAA
>NW_025301612.1:0-881 GCF_018294505.1 Triticum aestivum
CAAAGATGATTGTCATTCTTACTACCATTACAACCGTTGCCTAATAATGGATAATGCCCTATATATACTACTTACTCCCCCCCCCTCAAACACGGAGACGAGTTTACCACGGTTTCCACCCCTCCCTCTATACCGCAGCAACACGTATTTTTTTACCCCTTTCAGAACGCGCTCCTCGCGCCACAAAGCCGCCTCTAGACGCGTGACCAATGAGCAGCGAGCTAAAACATATCGCAAATGTCAAAAATAATATAACGGGGTTAATATATATCGCGCACATGCGATATGTTTGTCACGACGCGCAAAAAATAATTAAAAAGGAATGCAACACGAGGACTTCCCAGGAGGTCACCCATCCTAGTACTACTCTCGCCCAAGCACGCTTAACTACGGAGTTCTGATGGGATCCGGTGCTTTAGTGCTGGTATGATCGCATCCTACATGTTAGCCCCGCCTTCGTCCCTTATGCTTGCCACTCCCAGGTCCACTTCAAAGATGATTGTCATTCTTACTACCATTACAACCGTTGCCTAATAATGGATAATGCCCTATATATACTACTTACTCCCCCCCCCCTCAAACACGGAGACGAGTTTACCACGGTTTCCACCCCTCCCTCTATACTGCAGCAACACGTATTTTTTTACCCCTTTCAGAACGCGCTCCTCGCGCCACAAAGCCGCCTCTAGACGCGTGACCAATGAGCAGCGAGCTAAAACATATCGCAAATGTCAAAAATAATATAACGGGGTTAATATATATCGCGCACATGCGATATGTTTGTCACGACGCGCAAAAAATAATTAAAAAGGGAATGCAACACGAGGACTTCCCAGGAGGTCACCCATCCTAGTACTACTCTCGCCCAAGCATGCTTAACT
>NW_025301613.1:0-881 GCF_018294505.1 Triticum aestivum
TATGTGATGTCGCTCAGACGTCCGACTGTGGCATTTCTTTTTAAAGCCCTTTCTGCGATGTCGCTCAGACGTCCGACTGTGGCATTTCTTTTAAAGCCCTTTATGTGATGTCGCTCAGACATCCGACTGTGGCATTTCTTTTGAAGCCCTTTCTGCGATGTCGCTCAGACGTCCGACCGTGGAATTTCCTTTAAAAGCCCTTTTTGTGGTGTCGCTAAGATGCCCGACTGTGGCATCATTTTCCTTATTTTTATTTGTTCACCTTTCGAGGCGTCGCTTCAGACACCCGATCGGTCCTTATTTATGTTCTGTGGAATTTCAGGCGGACTACCGCCATTTTCCCTTTTTACTTACTCGTTATGCCAGTTTTATTTATTGTGCATTAAGGAATTAATCATGTTGCATCCATGCATGCAGTTGTTATATCTTATGTTCGAACTGTCTTGCGAGTACTTTCAAAGTACTCACTGGCTTGTTGATTTGGCCAGATGCTGACGAAGGCGATCTCATGGATGAAGAGTTCGATAGCGAGCCCGACACTTAGAGGAGTCCCAGTCAGTCTTGTGCGACCCTGGATTTGGCCACTGTTTTATATCCGCTTCCGCTACCAAATAAATTCATCGAGCCTCTCCTCGACGCTCGATGAGATGACAGACGTAGAGTCTTGTATTTCTCTCCCCGCTGTGTTTTTCCACCACCAGCCTATCCTTGAGTCAGTAGTATGTCTCCACACCACTGTGTTCTGTCCGCCATTATGTATGATTATTGGCGTGCTTGTAATAATTTGGTTGAGCAACCGTAGTTCGACCCTATAATATATTTTATGCTACTGGCTTATTGTATCAAGAATTTGTCTGCCAGTGTGGAGGATTTCTCTCATA
>NW_025301614.1:0-881 GCF_018294505.1 Triticum aestivum
GCTCACCTGAGAGGAGGGAGGAGAAACCATGAGGGGAGGGGAGGAGAGGAGGGAGGAGGAGGTCGCCGGGGAGGAGGAGGAGGAGGTCGCCGGAGAGGAGGAGGGGAGTATGGTGGAGGAGAGGAGGGGAGATGGAGTGGAGGAGAGGAGGAGATGGAGTTGAGGAGAAAAATAAAGAGGTAAAGAGGAGAGGACCCCGTAGCCATATATACGGCATAGTAATGGCGCACCGTGGGCAGGTGCATCATTACTAACTTTTTTATTATTTTTTTAATTTATTTTGAATTTTGAAGGCGGGAAGATAGTAATGGCGCACCTTGGGTAGGTGTGCCATTACTAACTTTTTTTTAAATTTTTTTAATTTATTTTGAATTTTGAAGGCGGGAAGATAGTAATGGCGCACCTTGGGCAGGTGCGCCGTTACTAACTTTTTTTATTTTTTTGATATAGTTTGAATTTTAAAGGTGGGAAGATAGTAATGGCGCACCATGGGCAGGTGCGCCATTACTGAGTTTGAATTTTTTTGAATTTTTTTGGCTCTTCAGATTTTGAAAGCCCCGTAACTTTTTTTCTGTTAGATTTTTGAGGATTCTAGAAAATCGAATACGGGTATAGCCGGTCAAATTCGGATGTAACTTTTCGAGTAGATGATTTTTCATATAAAAAAACTTTTTCATCAGAGGTCGTATGCAAAAGTTACGGCCATTTTACCGAAACACGGCGGCCTTTTGCAAAAAAATTCAAAATTCATGTTTGTTAATTTTTCTAACAACTAGAACACATAACACATGGGATCTATTTTTTTGAATTTTGTTTGAATCTTTTATCCTTTTCTTTTATTTTTTTACAAACCTAAAAGACGATCGACCGGAGGGAGGGGG
>NW_025301615.1:0-880 GCF_018294505.1 Triticum aestivum
TGTGTGAAGCACGTCGGTAGAACCAGTCTCATGAACGCGGTCATGTAATGTCGGTCTGGGCCGCTTCATCCAACAATACCGCTGAATCAAAGTATGACATGCTGGTAAGCAGTATGACTATTATCGCCCACAACTCTTTGTGTTCTACTCGTGCATATAACATCTATGCATAGACCTTGGTCGGATGCCACTGTTGGGGAACGCAGTATTTCAAAAAAATTCCAACAATCACGCAAGATCTATCTAGGAGATGCATAGCAACGAGCGGGGGAGAGTGTGTCTACGTACCCTCATAGACCGAAAGCAGAAGCGTTTAGTAACGCGGTTAATGTAGTCGAACGTCTTCGCGATCCAATCGATCCAAGTACCGAACGCACGGCACCTCCGCGATCTGCACACGTTTAGCTCGGTGACGTCCCTCGAACTCTTGATCCAGTTGAGGCCAAGGGAGAGTCTCGTCGGCACGACGGTGTGGTGACGGTGATGATGAAGTTACCGACGCAGGGCTTCGCCTAAGCACTACGACAATATGACCGAGGTGGAAAACTGTGTAGGGGGGCACCGCACACGGCTAAGAGATTGTCTCTTGTGCCTTTGGGGTGCCCCCCTCCCATGTATATAAAGGGGGGAGAGGAGGCCGGCCATACGTGTGGCGCACCAAGGGGGGAAGTCCTACTTGGACTCCCGGTCCAAGTAGGATTCGGCCCCCCCTTTCCTATTCCCACAAGGAGAAGGGGGAAAGAGGAGGAGGAGAGAAGGAAAGGGGGCCGCCCCCCAACCCTAGTCCAATTCGGTTTGGGCTTGGGGGGTGCGCCTCCACCTGGCCGCTGCCTCCTCTCTTCCACTAGGGCCCATGAAGGCCCATTAACCCCCCCCCCCC
>NW_025301616.1:0-880 GCF_018294505.1 Triticum aestivum
ACTTCTCCATCACAAAAAATTATGAAAAATTACCATCAGTCCTATAGCACATGTGCCCACGTTGTGTAAAAAACTCATGATTTTATCGCGCTCCAAGTATTTAATAATATTCACGCTGCATCGTTACCGCAGAACATCTACTACCGTGTCATTGCCGTCCGTGAGGGGGGCCACACCCCGGAGACGCGTGCCGCCTCTTCGGACATGCCACCACACCACCCCGCATGTATGAGGGCCCGGTGCGACGCTCCGGTGGCATTGCTACCCCCCAGGGCCCCCGTCCCGCCTAACCCTGTAGCGTTTGACCACGGGATCTAGCCCTTTGACTTTGCACGGACGGGATTTGACCAGTGGACCTCTCCACCCGGTTGTGTTAGGTCAGCCCATAGGAACACTTTGGAGCAACATCCGGGCCAGGCCCACAGCAAGATCCCCTCCGTGTAGACCCGACGCGTCCGTTTTCCCCCTCCAGGTGCCGGCGGCGGCGCCGTCTGTGAGAGGGGGGGGGGGCACACCCCGGAGACGCATGATGGGCGTTTGCAACCGCCTCAACACTTCGAGACTTGTGAGAGGCCGCCTACGCAAGATTTGACGGTATGCTAGCCCCCGGAGGCCGCCGGCCACAGTCGTAGACGTGCGAAGAGCAATCCGCGTAGAGGGAAGTGTTCAGATACTTCTCCATCACAAAAAATTATGAAAAATTACCATCAGTCCTATAGCACATGTGCCCACGTTGTGTAAAAAACTCATGATTTTATCGCGCTCCAAGTATTTAATAATATTCACGCTGCATCGTTACCGCAGAACGTCTACTACCGTGTCATTGCCGTCCGTGAGGGGGGCCACACCCCGGAGACGCGTGCCGCCTCTTCGGACATGC
>NW_025301617.1:0-880 GCF_018294505.1 Triticum aestivum
GGGACGAGATTCTTTTGAGTGGGGGTGAGTTGTCACACCCTAGCTAGTCATGCATTAGAGTGTTGCATCATGTTTACTCTTTCATCAGAAACTTGAAATGGGGATGACAGAACCCCCAGTCCCCTCTGAAACCAACTAGGGTTACTAAAATAATTTTTCAATGAACCTGAAATGCCCTTCTAAAATGCCCATCATTTTTGCCTTGGTTCAGAACCTCTGCCAAAAGTGGTGCACATTTTCCTAGGCCATCCTAGGGTTTTTGAATTAAATCATAAATATTTGAATTTGGGCATTTAAAATAATATAAAATATTTAAATGCTCAAATATCTCCAAACTAAAATGTTTCATGTTGGAAATAATCCAACTATGGGCCAGGAATAGTTTGGTGATTTTTGAAGTTGCCTAGGTATTTTATTAAATTCAACAAAGTTGCAGATATATTAAATAAAAAACAGAAACAGAAAAAAAAGGGGAAAACTTACCTGTCGCCCACCAGCCAGCCCACCTGGCCGGCCCAGCCCGGCCACCGCTCCAGCGAGCTGCTTGGCTTGCCAGGCAGGCAGCCAAGGTGCTCGGCGGCAGCACCGTAGCTCGCCACGCAGCTGCTCGCCGCCTTGCCGCCTCCCTCGCCCGGCTAACGCCGTGAACCGGCCTCCCTCTCTCCCCCGAACCCCCCAGACACCCCCTCTCCTCTCCAGCTCCTCCCCCTCGCACGCCCCAGCCATGGCCGACGCCATCGCCGCCACCCCCTCGCCGTAGCCACGCCCTCCGTCCACCCCACGCCGTGCCACCGTGTCCAGGAGCTTCGCCGCCGTCCACTTCATCGAGCTAGCCGAGCCCCGTGTGCTCGAGCGGCCCGAGACCACCGCACCGACCTCG
>NW_025301618.1:0-880 GCF_018294505.1 Triticum aestivum
AAACTTATTTGAACTCCAGCCTATTTTTGCGTTCAGTATGCATCATTCAAAGTGACGTCATCAATTTCCAACACGTTCTGACATCATTTGCTGTTTTTCAATCATTTACCGATTTGTTTAGAGCTCTAAATGACGGTGAAATTGAAAATCACTACAAAATGAAATCTGAAAATGTTGGAACTTGGCATGGTATCATCATTTCACCCGCATAGCATGTGCAAAAGAGTAGAGAGGGTCACGGCGAAAACTGGTCGCACCTCGTGTACAAACTGGACAATCTCTTTCGGAGTATCAGGGTTTCGGACGAGAACTCATCTGTTACACGGGCACTTCAATGTTTTTTAAACTTTTTTGAACTCCAGCCTATTTTTGCATTCAATATGCATCATTCAAAGCGACATCATCAATTTCCAACATGTTCGGACATCATTTGTTGTTTTTCAGTCATGTACCGATTCGTTTAGAGAGTAAATGACGGTGAAATTGAAAATCACAACAAAATGAACTCCGAAAATGTTGGAACTTGGCATGGTATCATCATTTCACCCTCGTAGCATGTGCAAAAGAGTAGAGAGGGTCACGGCGAAAACTGGACGCACCTTGTGTACAAACTGGACAATCTCTTTCAGAGTATCATGGTTTCGGACGAGAACTCATCTGTTACACGGGCACTTCAATGTTTTTTAAACTTTTTTGAACTCCAGCCTATTTTTGCGTTCAGTATGCATCATTCAAATCGACGTCATCAATTTCCAACACGTTCTGACATCATTTGCTGTTTTTTAGTCATTTACCGATTTGTTTAGAGAGCTAAATGACGGTGAAATTTAAAATCACTACAAAATGAACTCTGAAAATGCTGGAACTTGGCATGGTCTCA
>NW_025301619.1:0-880 GCF_018294505.1 Triticum aestivum
ATCCCAATGGATTCAAATTCATACCAACACCAAAGCCTAGAGTGAGGATGACATGACTTCCTTCATTTTTAAATGAATAGGGTTTTGGAAAAAGATTTGAATTTCATTTGGGAAGATTTCAAATTCAAAGCTTTATGCAACTCAATGATATTCATGAGGGAAGATAAGATGACTTCTTCAATTATGTGAAATAGGAGTTGGAAGTTATAATGAATCAAGTTGAAAATCATTTGAAAGTGCTTTGAAACCCTCTTTCAAATTTTGAGTTTTGAATTTGAATTTCAAACTTTGGCATGTGGGAAACATTTCAAAAACTAAGCCTGATAAATACTTGATCAAAAGTATGAGAGGAGCAAACATGACACTCCAAAAACATCAGAGGAAACAATGCCAAAGGATTTGGATTCAAATCTGAATTTTATTTGAATTTGAAAAAAATGGATTTTTATAAAGTTTGGATTTTTGCCTTTGGAAAAATGTTCAAATGAAAGGGAATATTCCCCTGATCATTTTAGTATATATATACCCTATATAAAATATTTATAGATAATGTTTTATTTTTGTTTTTGTTTTATTTAAAAAAATAAAGAAAACTCCCCGGGGCGCCAGCCAGGCCACCCCAGGCCCAGCCAGCGCCGCACCCCTCCCCTCCCCGCCTGGCCCAAGCCAGCCGGCCCACTCGGCCAATAGGCCAGCCGAGCCAGGCCAGCCCAGCTCCACCCGACCCCCTCGCCCCTCTCTCCCTCTCGCTGACCCGTGGGACCCGCCCCGTCTTCCCCAACCCCTCGCCCACGCCACGACCTCGCCGGAGATCGACCGGATCCCGAAGGATCCGGGATCCCCCGACCGCCCCCGATGCCCTTCCGAAGCGAAGCCGAGG
>NW_025301620.1:0-880 GCF_018294505.1 Triticum aestivum
AGGGCTAGTACAACTCTAGTGTAAAATTATTTGAACTAGCTTATAGAGCTAGTTTAACTCTAGTGTAAAATTATTTGTACTAGGCTATAGAGCTAGTTCAACTCTAGTGTAAAATTATTTGAACTAGCTTATAGAGCTAGCTCAACTCTAGTGTAAAATTATTTTAACTAGCTTATAGAGCTAGTTCAACTCTAGTGTAAAATTATTTGTACTAGGCTATAGAGCAAGTTCAACTCTAGTGTAAAATTATTTGAACTAGCTTATAGAACTAATTCAACTGTAGTGTAAAATTATTTGAACTAGCTTATAGAGCTAGCTCAAGTCTAGTGTAATATTATTTGTACTAGGCTATAGAGCTAGTGCAACTCTAGTGTAAAATTATTTGTACTAGGCTATAGAGCTAGTTCAACTCTAGTGTAAAATTATTTGAACTAGCTTATAGAGCTAGTTCAAGTCTAGATTGAAATTTTTTGTACTAGGCTATAGAGCTAGTTCGACTCTAGTGTAAAATTATTTCAACTAGCTTATAGAGCTGGTTCATCTCTAGTGTAAAATTATTTGTACTAGGCTATAGAGCTAGTTCAACTCTAGTGTAAAATTATTTGAACTAGCTTATGGAGCTAGTTCAACTCCAGTGTAAAATTATTTATACTAGGCTATAGAGCTAGTTCAACACTAGTGTAAAATTATTTGAACTAGCTTATGGAGCTAGTTCAACTCTAGTGTAAAATTATTTATACTAGGCTATAGAGCTAGTTCAACACTAGTGTAAAATTATTTGTACTAGGCTATTGAGCTAGTTCTACTCTAGTGTAAAATTCTTTGTACTAGGCTATAGAGCTAGTTCAACTCTAGTGTAAAATTATTTTAACTAGCTTAT
>NW_025301621.1:0-880 GCF_018294505.1 Triticum aestivum
ACGTGACACCACTGCCACCCTGTCTTAGCGTAACGCGAGTCGAGGCAGACGTCGCCGCGGTAGCGACGACAGATGGCGAGACGAGCACGTGACGCCACTGCCACCCTGTCTATCTTAGGGTAACGCGAGTAGAAGCGGACGTCGTCACGGTAGCGACGACGGACGCCGAGACGAGCACGTGACACCACGGACACCCTGTCTTAGCCTAACGCGAGTCGAGGCGGACGTCGTCGCGGTAGCGAGGACGGACGCCGAGACGAGCACGTGACACCACTGCCACCCTGTCTTAGCATAACGCGAGTCGAGGCGGACGTCGTCGCGGCAGCGATGACGGACGCCGAGACGAGCACGTGACACCACTGCAACCCTGTCTATCTTAGGGTAACGCGAGTCGATGCGGACGTCGTCGCGGTAGTGACGTCGGACGCCGAGACGAGCACGTGACGCCACTGCCACCCTGTCTTAGCGTAACGCGAATCGAGCCGGACGTCGCCCCGGTAGCGGCGACGGATGCCGAGACGAGCACGTGACACCACTGCCACCCTGTCTATCTTAGGGTAACACGAGTCGAGGCGGACGTCCTCGCGGCAGCTACGACGGACGCCGAGACGGGCACGTCACACCACGGACACCCTGTCTATCTTAGGGTAACGCGAGTCGAGGCAGACTTCGTCGCGGTAGCGACGACGGACGCCGAGACGAGCACGTGACAGCACTGCCACCCTGTCTATCTTAAGGTGACGCGAGTCGAGGCGGACATCGTCGCGGTAGCGACGACGGACACCGAGACGAGCATGTGACATCACTGCCACCCTGTCTTAGCGTAACGTGAGTCGAGGCGGACGCCGAGACGAGCACGTGACAACACTGCCACCCTGTC
>NW_025301622.1:0-880 GCF_018294505.1 Triticum aestivum
GGTGAACCTTCGAACTATGAAGAAGCGATGGCGGGTCCGGATTCCGACAAATGGCTAGAAGCCATGAAATCCGAGATAGGATCCATGTATGAAAACGAAGTATGGACTTTGACTGACTTGCCCATAGAACGGCGAGCCATAGAAAATAAATGGATCTTTAAGAAGAAGACAGACGCGGATGGTAATGTGACCATCTATAAAGCTCGGCTTGTCGCTAAGGGTTATCGACAAGTTCAAGGGGTTGACTACGATGAGACTTTCTCACCGGTAGCGAAGCTGAAGTCCGTCCGAATCATGTTAGCAATTGCCGCATTTTATGATTATGAAATTTGGCAAATGGACGTCAAAACGGCATTCCTTAATGGTTTCCTTAAGGAAGAATTGTATATGATGCAGCCGGAAGGTTTTGTCGATCCTAAAATGCTGACAAGGTGTGCAAGCATCTCGGAGTTGGAACATTCGTTTTGATGAGATGATCAAAGCGTTTGGGTTTACACAGACTTATGGAGAAGCCTGTGTTTACAAGAAAGTGAGTGGGAGCTCTATAGCATTTCTCATACTATATGTAGATGACATACTTTTGATGGGAAATGATATAGAACTTTTGGACAGCATTAAGGCCTACTTGAATAAGAGTTTTTCAATGAAGGACCTTGGAGAAGCTGCTTATATATTAGGCATCAAGATCTATAGGGATAGATCAAGACGCCTCATAGGTCTTTCACAAAGCACATATCTTGATAAGATTTTGAAGAAGTTCAAAATGGATCAGTCCAAGAAAGGGTTCTTGCCTGTTTTGCAAGGTGTGAAATTGAGCTCAGCTCAATGTCCGACCACGGCAGCAGAGATAGAAGAGATGAGTGTCATCCCCTATGCCTCA
>NW_025301623.1:0-880 GCF_018294505.1 Triticum aestivum
ACCCCAAAATAGAGTAATAGTCCAAGAAACGGGCCAGAATCGGCCCAAACTGTGATTGTTGATGACCGACATGTAAGCGCACCTTGGAATTCGACAACCATGGAAATCGCTTTGGGACCCCAAAACGGTGAGTAATAGTCCATGAAACGGGCTAGAATCGGCCAAAACTGCGAGTGTTGATGACCAACACGTAAGCACACCTTGGAGTTCAACAACTATGGAAATCACTTCGGGACCCCAAAACCGTGAGTAATAGTCCACGAAACATGTCAGAATTGGCCAAAACCGTGAGTGTTGACGACAGACACATAAATGCACCTCGGGGTTCATCAATCGTGGAAATCCCTCTGGGTCTCCAAAACATTGAGTAATCGTGCACGAAACGGACACGATTCGGCCAAATATGTGAGTGTTGATGACCGACACGTAAACGCACCCTGGGGTTCGTCAATCATGGAAATGACTCCGAGACCCCAAAATAGAGTAGTAGTCCAAGAAACGGGCCAGAATCGGCCCAAACAGTGATTGTTGATGACCGACACGTAAGCGCACCTTGGAGTTCGACAACCATGGAAATCGCTTTGGGACCCCAAAACGGTGAGTAATAGTCCATGAAACCCGTCAGAATTGGCCAAAACTCTCAGTGTTGACGACGGACACATAAACGAACCCCGGGGTTCATCGATCGTGGAAATCCCTCTGGGTCTCCAAAACATTGAGTCATAGTGCACGAAACGGACACGATTCGGCCGAATATGTGAGTGTTGATCACCGACACGTAAACGCACCAAGGGTTCGTCAATCATGGAAATGACTCTGAGACCCCAAAATAAAGTAATAGTCCAAGAAACGGGCCAGAATCGGCCCAAAAAGTGATTGT
>NW_025301624.1:0-880 GCF_018294505.1 Triticum aestivum
CGATTATTGATGACCAACACGTAAGCACTCAGTGGGGTTCAACAACCATGGAAAGCGCTTTGGGACCCCAAAAACAGCGAGTAATAGTCCACGAAAGAGGTCAGCATCGACAAAAACCGTGAGTGTTGATGACTGACATGTAAACGCGCCCCGGGTTCATCAATAGTGGAAATCACTCAGGGACCCCAAAACGGTGAGTAATGGTCCATGAAACGGGCCAAAATCGTCCAAAACTGCGAGTGTTGATGACCGACACGTAAGCGCACCTCGGTGTTCAAACACTATGGAAACTGCTCAAAATTGGCCCAAACCGTCTCTGTTGACGACATACACTTAAACGCACCCCGGGGATCGTCAATCGTGGAAACCGCTCTAGGACCCCAAAACGGCGGGTAGTAGTGCACGAAACGGACCAAAACTGGCCAAAATTGTGAGCGTTGATGACCGACAAGTAAACGCACCCCAGGGTTCGTCAATCGTGGAAATCACTTCGGGATCCCAAAACTAAGTAGAAACGGGCCAGAATCGGCTCAAATTGCGAGTCTTGACGACCAACGCGTAAGCACATGTTTGGATTTGACAACCATGAAAATCGCTTTGGGACACCAAAACGGTATGTAATAGTCCACGAAACCGGTCAGAATCGACAAAAAACGCGACTGTTGATGACCGACACTTAAACGCAGCCCGAGGTTTGTCAATCGTGGAAATCACTACGGGACCCCAAAACAGTGAGTAATAGTCCATGAAACGGGCCAGAATCGGCCAAGACTGCGAGTGTTCATGACCGACACGTAAGCGCACCATGAGGTTCAACGACTATAGAAATCGCTTCGGACCCCAAAACGGTGAGTAATAGTCCACGAAACGGGCTCGAATC
>NW_025301625.1:0-880 GCF_018294505.1 Triticum aestivum
CCCCCCCATGCGCCTAGGGTTGGGAACCCTAGGGGGGGGGGGAGTTCCCCCTTGCCTTGGGGGGCAAGGCAACCCCTTCCCCCCCTTGGCCGCCGCCCCCCCAACCCTAGATGGGTTTTGGCCGGCTCCCCCCTCCCAAGGGGTCCTATAAATAGTGGGGGGGAGGGAGGGCAGCAAACCTACAGCCTTTGGCGCCTCCCTCCTCCCCTGCAACACCTCTCTCTCTCGCGCAGAAGCTCGGCGAAGCCCTGCCGGAGAGCCGCTACATCCACCACCACGCCGTCGTGCTGTTGGATCTCCATCAACCTCTCCTCCCCCCTTGCTGGATCAAGAAAGGAGGAGACGTCGCTGCATCGTACGTGTGTTGAACGCGGAGGTGCCGTACGTTCGGCACTCGGTCATCGGTGATTTGGATCACGGCAAGTACGACTCCGTCATCCACGTTCATTGGAACGCTTCCGCTCGCGATCTACAACGGTATGTAGATGCACTCCCTTCCCTCGTTGCTAGTAGACTCCATAGATGCATCTTGGTGAGCGTAGGAAAATTTTAAAATTATGCTACGATTCCCAACAGTGGCATCATGAGCCAGGCCTATGCGTAGTTACTATGCACGAGTAGAACACAAAGAAGTTGTGGGCGTTGATGTTGCCAATTCTTCTTGCCGCTACTAGTCGTTTCTTGTTTCGGCGGCATTGTAGGATGAAGCGGCCCGGACCGACCTTACACGTACGCTTACGTGAGACAGGTTCCACCGACTGACATGCACTAGTTGCATAAGGTGGCTAGCGGGTGTCTGTCTCTCCTACTTTAGTCGGAACGGATTCGATGAAAAGGGTCCTTATGAAGGGTAAATAGAAATTGGCAAATCACGTTGTGG
>NW_025301626.1:0-880 GCF_018294505.1 Triticum aestivum
GGCAAATACTGGATGCACTTCGTGTACAAAACGGACAATCTCTTTCAAAGTATCAGGATTTCATCCGGAAACTCGTCTGTTACAAAGGGATTTCATTTTTTAATACTTATTTGAACTCCTGACTTTTTTGTGTTCAAAATGCACCATTCAAAGCCACATCATCATTTTTCAATCCTTTCTGACTTCATTTGTTATTTTTCATGCATTTACTAATTATTTTGAGCTATAAGACCCTAAAATTGAAAAGCATTTCAAATGAACTCTGAAAAGGTTGAAAGTTTGCATGGTATCATCATTTCATCCACATAGCATGTGCAAGAAAGTTGAGAGGGTTACGGCAAATACTGGATGCACTTCGTGTACAAAACGGACAATCTCTTTCAAAGTATCAGGATTTCATACGGAAACTCGTCTGTTATAAAGGGATTTCTTTTTTTAAAACTTATTTGAACTCCTGACTTTCTGTGTGTTTAAAATGCACCATTCAAAGCCACATCATCATTTTTCAATCCTTTCGGACTTCATTTGTTATTTTTCATGCATTTACTAATTATTTTGAGCTACAAGACCCTAAAATTGAAAAGCATTTCAAATGAACTCTGAAAAGGTTGAAAGTTGGCATGGTATCATCATTTCATCCACATAGCATGTGCAAGAAAGTTGAGAGGGTTACGGCAAATACTGGATGCACTTCGTGTACAAAACGGACAATCTCTTTCAAAGTATCAGGATTTCATCCGGAAACTCGTCTGTTACAAAGGGATTTCATTTTTTAATACTTATTTGAACTCCTGACTTTTTGTGTGTTCAAAATGCACCATTCAAAGCCACATCATCATTTTTCAATCCTTTCTGACTTCATTTGTTATTTTTCATGCAT
>NW_025301627.1:0-880 GCF_018294505.1 Triticum aestivum
ATATATATATATATATATATATATATATATATATATATATATATCATGATCTTTCAAACACGAGGAGCTTGCCAAAGGATAAAAATGAAAAAGGGAAAGGTGAAGATCACCTTGACTCAAGCATAAAGTAAAAACATAAAGTAAAAGATAGGCCCTTCGCAGAGGGAAGCAGAGGTTGTCATGCCCTTTTAGGGTTGGATACACAAAATCTTAGTACGAAAGAACGTCACTTTATATTGCCACTTGTGTATGGACCTTTATTATGCAGTCCGTCGCTTTTATTGCTTCCATAACAAGATCATATAAAGCTTATTTTCTCCGCACTAATAAGTCATGCATATTTAGAGAGCAATTTTTATTGCCTGCACCGATGACAACTTACTTGAAGGATCTTACTCAATCCATAGGTAGATATGGTGGACTCTCATGGCAAAACTGGGTTTAAGGATATTTGGAAGCACAAGTAGTATCTCTACTTGGTGCCAGGAATTTGGCTAGCATGAGGGGGAAAGGCAAGCTCAACATGTTCAGAAGATCAATGACAATATACTTTAACTGAGATGTGAGAAAACATAAACCATTATGTTGTATTCCTTGTCCAACATTGACTCTTTTAGCATGCCATACTTAATGAGTGCTTCACAATCATAAAAGATGTCCAAGATAGTATATTTATATGTGAAACCTCTCTTTCCTTATTACTTCCTATTAATTGTAATGATGACCAAAACTATGTTTATCAACTCTCAACAACTTTTATGCCTCATACTTTCTATGTGTGAAGTCATTACTATCCATAAGATCAATATGAACTCTTTTATTCTTTTTATTCCTTCTCAAGATCATAGCAAGATAGCAAAGCCCTAGACTCAACACTAAT
>NW_025301628.1:0-880 GCF_018294505.1 Triticum aestivum
TAGTCCATGAAACGGGCCAGAATCGGCCAAAACTGCGAGCGTTGATGACCAACACGTAAGGACACCTTGGGGTTCAACATCTATGGAAATCGCTTCGGGACCCCAAAACGGTGAGTAATAGTCCATGAAACCCGTCAGAATTGGCCAAAACTCTCAGTGTTGACGACGGACACATAAACGAACCCCGGGGTTCATCGATCGTGGAAATTGCTCTAGGTCCCCAAAACGCTGAGTGATAGTGCACAAAACGGACTAGAATCGGCCGAATATGTGAGTGTTGATCACCGACACGTAAACGCACCAAGGGTTCGTCAATCATCGAAATGACTCCAAGACCCCAAAATAGAGTAATAGTCCAAGAAACGGGCCAGAATCTGCCCAAACTGTGATTGTTGATGACCGACATGTAAGCGTACCTTGGAATTCGACAACCATGGAAATCGCTTTGGGACCCCAAAACGGTGAGTAATAGTCCATGAAACGGGCCAGAATCGGCCAAAACTGTGATTGTTGATGACCTACATGTAAGCGCACCTTGGAATTCGACAACCATGGAAATCGCTTTGGGACCCCAAAACCGTGAGTAATAGTCCACGAAACATGTCAGAATTGGCCAAAACTGTGAGTGTTGACGACAAACACATAAATGCACCCCGGGGTTCATCAATCGTGGAAATCCCTCTGGGTCTCCAAAACATTGAGTAATAGTGCACGAAACGGACACGATTCGGCCAAATATGTGAGTGTTGATGACCGACACGTAAACGCACCCTGGGGTTCGTCAATCATGGAAATGACTCTGAGACCCCAAAATAGAGTAGTAGTCCAAGAAACGGGCCAGAATCGGCCCAAACTGTGATTGTTGATGACCGACACGTAA
>NW_025301629.1:0-880 GCF_018294505.1 Triticum aestivum
AGATTGCCCGGATCATAGAGCATCTGCAGAAAGGTACGTTTTCCCTACCAGGGGGGCTAATGTCTACAAGGAACATAATCCCTCGAATTTCCTTCAAACTTTCTTGTCCTAAGTGCATCAAACTTTCTTGTCCTCTATAGTGGAGATATCGTTTACACATATATATTGACTGACGCCAGGAATGCCCTTTAGTTCTTGGCTTTCACGTGCAGGAGTTACAGCATGCCATCCGGCGGAAACAAGGAGAATAAGTCATATAGCCGCTGGATTTTCTTCAATTTACGGGCAAATGAGATTGCCTGGAACATAGAGCATCTACAGAAAGGTAGTTTGTCCCTAACAGGGGGGCTAATGTCTATAAGCAACATAATCTCTCAAATTTCCTTCAAAAGGAAGTGCCAATTGGTTAAGAAACTTGTCTGAAAAATAGCGACGAATGATGTTCTTTGACTTTCAGGGCCAAAAAGTCCTGCTTAAGGCTGAATTCGAGGGTACTCCGGGCCTCCTGGCGCAAGCGAGGAGTATTTCTTTGGATTCGCGCGCTCGCTGCGAGCAGTTTGAGTACTTATCGGTCCAACACGGACTCCTAATGACAAAATTATGACCGTCCTAGTGAGCATCTGTCCATTCTATGGCAGTCCTTGAAAGTACTTCATTTTCTCGTGCGCTTTTTGCCTGACTGCACCAAAATTTCTTGTCCTCTATAGTGGAGATATTGTTTACACATATATATTGACTGATGCCAGGAATGTAGTTTAGTTCTTAGCTTTCGCGTGCATGAGTTACAGCATGCCATCCGGCGAAAACGAGGAGAATAAGTCATATAGCCACTGGATTTTCTTCAATTTACGGCCAAATGAGATTGCCTGGATCATAGAGC
>NW_025301630.1:0-880 GCF_018294505.1 Triticum aestivum
GACACGTAAGTGCACCTTGGGGCTCAACAACTATGGAAATCGCTATGGGACCCCAAAACGGTGAGTAATTGTCCACGAAACGGGTCAGAATCGATAAAAAACGAGAGTGTTGATGACCGACACAATGACGCACCCCGGGGTTCGTCAATCGTCGAAATCACTCCGGGACCCCAAAATAGTGAGTAATAGTCCATGAAACGGGCCAAAATCGGCCAAAACTGCGATTGTTGATGACCGACAGGTAAGTGCACCTTGGGGTTCAATAACTATGGAAAACACTACGGGACCCCAAAACGGTGAGTAATAGTCCACGAAACGGGTCACAATCGACAAAAAATGCGAGTGTTGATGACTGACACGTAAGTGCACCTTGGGGTTCAACAACTATGGGAATCACTACGAGACCACAAAACGGGGAGTAATAGTCCATTAACGGGTCACAATCGACAAATACCGCGAGTGGTGATGACCAACACGTAGACACACCCTGGGGTTCGTCAATCGTGGAAATCACTTCGAGACCCCAAAACCGAGTAATAGTCCAAGAAACGGGTCAGAATCGGCCCGAACTACGAGTCTTGACAACCAACACGTAAGCACTCCTTGGGATTCGACAACCATGGAAATCGCTCTGGGACACCCAAACAATATTTCAAGTCCATGAAACGGGTTAGAATCGCTAAAAAACGCGAGTGTTGATGACCGACACGTAGATGCACCCCAGGGTTCGTCAATCGCTGAAATCACTCTGGGACCACAAAACAGTGAGTAGTAGTCCACGAAATGGGTCAGAATCGGCCAAAACTGCGAGTGTTGATGACCGACACGTAAGTGCACCTTGGGGTTCAGTAATTATGGAAATCACTATGGGACCCCAAAA
>NW_025301631.1:0-880 GCF_018294505.1 Triticum aestivum
GATAGTATAGCAAGGCAGACTGACAAGAATGTAGGGCCAATGATGATAAACTAGCATCCTATACTAAGCATATAGGATTGCAGGTAAGGTATCAACAGATGTAGCGACAATGTCAGGCTATGCATCAGAATAGGATTAACGAAAGCAGTAACAAGCTACACTACTCTAATGCAAGCAGTATCGAGAAGAGTAGGCGATATCTGGTGATCAAAGGGGGGGCTTGCCTGGTTGCTCTGGCAAGAGAGAGGGGTCGTCAACTCCGTAGTCGAACTGGGGCGTCAGCCTCGTCACGGGGTCTACCGAAGAGAAGAGGGGGGAGAAACAGTAAATACATAGCAAGCAAGTGCATAACAGGATAACAGGCAGAGCTAGACGTGTTCTACGCGGTAGGAGGTGATACCGGTGAAGGGGGGAAGCATCCGGGAAGTATTCCTGGGGTTCCGTGTTTTCGGGCAGAGGAGCCGGAGGGGGGGAAAGTTGCGAGTTTGATAGGTTAGGAGGGTGTGGCGGACGAACGGGTTGCGTATCCGGAATCGTCTCGTCGTTCTGAGCAACTTTCATGTAGAAAGTATTTTAATCCGAGTTACGGATTAAAAGATATGATTTTCTAAAGATTTTATTAATTTCTGATATTTAATCAATTATTTAAATTAATTCGAAAATAAATTAATGACATCAGCATGATGTCATGCTGACGTCAGCAGTCAACAGAGTTGACTGGGTCAAACTGACATGTGGGTCCAGTGGGACCCACCTGTCATACATTGCTTAGGTTAATTAGGTCTTAGTTAAACTAATTACTATTTAATTAAACTAACTAGTTAATTAGATTAATTAAGCATGATTAATTAACTTAATTAATTCCTTAATTAATTAATTA
>NW_025301632.1:0-880 GCF_018294505.1 Triticum aestivum
TATGTGTTCATCTGGAAGCCTATAGACAGAAATATGTGTTCATCTGGAAGCCCATATACGCTAAATAATATTTTAGTGATCTTGGATGCTATCACCTACATAGACTATTTTCCCGTAATAGTGTGCTTCCAGTTTGTTTGATTCATGGACGGTCAAATGGTATTTCACCTAGCTCTTCCAGTTTGTTGGTCCATGGACAGCCAGATGATATCTCGCCCAGCTAACGTGCTTTCAATTATCAGTTTGCTAAACAGGCAAATGCTTGTGCAATTTTCGCTAGCACTATATAATACATCAATTGGTTTCTTATTGTTGAAATTTGAAGATCTGCGAATTAGAAGAATTGTCTTTTTTATAGGCTGCCTGTTTTGTGTTGCAAAATTAGAAGTATTTTCTAATGTGGTGCAAAATTTTGTGTTGTTCTTATGGCCCATGGTCCTACGTAAAGTATTCCAATACATCTCCACAAATCAGTTTTTCTTAATTTTCACGTAACACATGTTCATGTGCAATCAGGGATGGGTTCAAGTGGTGCTGGGACATGTATAGAGAAGGGGCACATTATACATGGAGACAAGTTTTGAATTGGGGCATGTTGCTTCCTACCTGATGGTGTAGACGTTAGATGAGGCATCTCCATATAAGTAGAGTGTCACACATATGGATGTTGTATCTTGGATGATTCATAGAAAAGAAGCCAAAGAACGATTCATCAGTTGCATATCTTTTTTACCTTCTACATGTTACTTTTTTCTCCATAAGTTGGTCTGCACTTCAAAAAAGCCGAGAATGTGACTATATGAGAAGCGTAGTTAAGTGTGTTCAAGAAGTATATGTAGGAACAAAAAATAGACTGCTGGGCGTAAAAAACTCTTGAGCT
>NW_025301633.1:0-880 GCF_018294505.1 Triticum aestivum
TTGATACTTGAGTATGACTTCAATTCTTTCTAAAAACGCACAATGATGCATTATTTCCTATGAATCGACAGTGACACCTCTATATAACTCGCAGATCCAAAGCAACTTGTAGTGATGACTTTTCTGTATAAATGGAACAATAATCTGTGTTGAAATTAATAACTTGAGCAAAAGTATGTTGCAATAAGATGCACTTATTTAAAAAAACATGTTTCTATGTGGTGATGCTGTGCATACGCACATCTAATATCAAATACGTACATGCTATTTCCACGTACACGCTTATGCATGCATTATTTTGTCATCGACGTCGTTACTCTCAACGGAAGTGGGATATGCTGATGTTTCTTAATCAATCAAGTAAAATGCATGGATCCTTGCCATCAACATCGTTAATCTCAACAACAGTGGATATGCTGATATTTCTTAATTAAGGCAAACAAATGAATGCATTGTTATCATCGACATGCTTAATTAGGACAAGGAGGGCATATACTGATGCTTCTTATCAATTAACTGTGAGCAAAATGCATGCATTGTTATAATCGACATGGCGTAACCTACTCAAATGGGAGTGCACTCATACATTTGTATTTATACACACACATACCTGGAACACAAGATCATCACCACGAGAAAAGCTAAGGTTCTGTTAGGCATAGTAGCCTCTTCTTCCCTAAAGGTTGGCATGTATTTTTTTATTGTTGCATAAATTTTCCATTAAATATTTCAGTAGGCTGATTACTTGTTTGGCTAGGAGATAATGCTTTCGATTATGACATCTTCCTAGGTTTAGAGCATGTTTCCCATCCCTTTATTAGTTAATACCAGAGATTATTAATATTATTAATATTATTATTATTATTATTATTATTATTAT
>NW_025301634.1:0-880 GCF_018294505.1 Triticum aestivum
ATATAGTATATAGCCGTGATCACCTCCCAAAGTGATCACGGCCCAGTAGTATAGCATGGCAGATGGACAAGAGTGTAGGGCCACTGATGGAACACTAGCATCCTATACTAAGTAGTAGGATAGCAGGTAAGGGTAACAACTGTAGCAACAATGACAGGCTATGCATCAGTATAGGATTAACCGAAAGCAGTAACATGCTACACTACTCTAATGCAAGCAGTATAGAGAAGGAATAGGCGATATCTGGTGATCAAAGGAGGGGGGCTTGCCTGGTTGCTCAGACAAGAAGGAGGGGTCGTCGGTGACATAGTCGACCACAGGGGCATCAGCATCGTCACGGGGTCTACCGAAGAGAAGAGGGGGAGAAACAGTAAATACATAGCAAGCAAGTGCATAACAGGACAACAGGCAGAGCTAGACGCGCTCTAACGCGGTATGAGGTGATACCGGTGAAGGGGGGAAACATCCGGGAAAGTATCCCCGGTGTTTCACGTTTTCGGACAGATGAACCGGAGATGAAATGTTGTAGGTCCACTATGCTAAGGACGCGTGGCGGACGAACGGACTGCGTATTCGGATTCGTCTCGTCGTTCTGAGCAACTTTCATGTAGAAAGTATTTTCATCCGAGTTACGGATTATTTTATATGATTTTCTAAAGATTTAATCATTTTCTGAATTTTAATTAATTATTTAATTCAACATTATCCAAAACAGTGTTGCGATGACATCAGCATGACACCATGCTGACGTCAGCAGTCATCTGACACGTGGGTCCCACATGTCATAGACAGGTTAGGGTAATTAGGGTTAACTAATTAATTAACTATTAATTAAACTAATTAATTAGATTAATTTAAACAAGATTAGTTAACTTAATTA
>NW_025301635.1:0-880 GCF_018294505.1 Triticum aestivum
TCATTAGATATTCCTTCGGTGCGATTTTCTTTTGTGCAATGGGCTGGCTGTCGTAAGGGTAGCTACTCACGTAGCTTTTCTGCACCGAAAAACTAAACTACTCCCTCCGTCCCAAAATAAGTGTTACTAAAATTAAGACACTTATTTTGGGATGAAAGAAGTACTTACACCAACTGTTTTACGCCCTTGGTATTTTTGACCGTTCTATTTTCTTCTTTTGTTATTAGATCTTTCTTCAACACATTTTTTTGGGAGATGGGCTGGCCGTCAACCAAGTCAACCATATCGGTGCGATTTTTTTTCGTGCAATGGGCTGGCTGTCGTAAGGGTAGCTACTCTCGTACCTTTTTTTTGCACCGATATGGTTGACTTGGTTGGTAATCTTCTGACTAAAACGAAACCCCTACATTGTACATGATGCACTTGTGGACTTTGGCAAAATATACCCAAAATTTGCAGGTGGCTGAGCATGGTCATCTTAGTACTCCATGCAAAATTTGAACGAATTCGGACATTAAACATACGTTGCGTCACGTCCGTTAAGTATCTTATGGATTTTGCACCGGGGAAACCCTTGGAAATGCATAAAATGTCAAAAATAATAAAATTTGACATGGATACTTGCCCTGATGATAGAATACCGTGGGAAAAGGTCCGTTTAATGGATGTGAAATAATGCTGCGTGACAAAAAATACGTCACTAGACGAATAATTCAAAAACAAAATAATTTAATTTTAAAGAAAATACAACAGTCATCAATGCTCTTGTTTTGAAGAATACGAACTGTCCGTATGAACTTTCCCAGTTCTGAACGAGCCAATATTCATGATAGCAGACCATATCCTAAACAAAGAGTATAATGAAGAACGATGCTTATGA
>NW_025301636.1:0-880 GCF_018294505.1 Triticum aestivum
GGTTGCCGGCGAGATGCGCGAAGGGAAGTTGTGCGGGGGCGAGAGCGAGCGCGCTGGACGGGGACGAAGGAAGCAGAGAGAGAGAGAATGCTGAGGCACAGTACAAAAATCCTCGCCGGGCGCATTTATAAGGTCCCTTCCGAGTGGATGACAGGTGGGCCCGGTCGATCTAATCATATCCAGGAACAGTTATGCAGACGGGATACGTGGCGAAGAAAGCGGCGCGGAGATCGAGGCGCCTATGTCCCGTCCCATCCGAACGCCGCGGTCCGCTCCGCTTCGCGCGCGTCCCCAAATTTCGCATCCCGCGGAATCCGCGAACGGCAGATCGGTCTGTCAGACGCGGGGTTTCCCGCGATCCGTCGCTCGGAGATCGTCGAAGCCCGAAAGATAACTCGACGAAAGAAGAGAATGGATCGAGTCGACTGAAGACAAGTTGCTCACTATCGACGAAGAGATTCTTTGGTCCAGAACAACACACGACCAGTGTGCAAAGGTTAATCGGAAACAACATCAACTCCTTCCTCACTCGAAGCCTCAATCCATTCGGGGGCTAATGATGGGGTCATGTACCTAGGGTAGGGTCATGGACCTGGTCTAAGTGCCTTGCCCAAGGACACCCTTAGAAGAGGTCGCCTTCCAGTCGACCAACGAGGGACTCACTCGACTGATTTGAAGGACTCGACCATGAAGACTCACTCGACCACCAGGAGGTCAAGAGGCACTCTGCACTACAACGTCCTGTAATTAAGTAGGCTTTATGATAGTAAAGACACTTTATGTGGGGCGTTACCAGTAACGCCCCAGACTTAACTCACCTTAAACCCTCTCCTACGTGGGCTGGCTGGGGTCCTGGCGCACTCTATATAAGCCACCCCCC
>NW_025301637.1:0-880 GCF_018294505.1 Triticum aestivum
GCCGGATCTCCTCATGGATGGAACCCGAATAGGCGATAAACCTGGACTAGAGACTTGAGTGTTTAGGTAGGTCGTGGTCTACACCCACGTCGGCTTTCGCTTGAAGTCTGCCGAGCACATGTCGTGTGCAGACGCTAAGTGGTGGAAACATGTATGAAGAAGTACACCCCTGCAGGGTTAACATCATCTATTCGAATAGCCGTGTCCGCGGTAAAGGACTTCCGGGTTGCGTATATCAGTTCATAGACAAGTGAAAGTGGATACTCTAAAATACGCAAGATAAGCGTGAGTGCTATGGATGGCGTTCTCGTAGGAAGACGGGAGCGGATTCATAGTGGTGTATTGATATGGTGAATATGTGGACTCGTGTGCGCCACCTCAAAAGAGTTGCTTGTAGTCGTAGTTTAGGATAGCCACCGAGTCAAAGCTGGCTTGCTGCAGTTAAACCCCACCATCCCCTTGTTGATAATGATGCATATGTAGTTAGTTCTGATGTAAGTCTTGCTGGGTACATTTGTACTCACGTTTGCCTATTTTATGTTTTTGCAGAGAGACTTCGGTCTCACTAGTAGTTCCACGTGGACTTCGACGTTTAGCTTGTTACCTCAGCTACGATCTTGTGCCCTCGGCAGGATCTGATAGATAGTCAGGCTTCTCAGCCTTTTTCATTTCTAGATGTCTGTACTCAGACATGTTAAGCTTCCGCATGTGCTTTGACCTGTATGCTCTGATTGTTGGGTCATGAGACCCATGTTTGTAATATCTCGCTCCTCGGAGCCTATTGATAAATTACTTGAGTCATAGAGTCATGTTGTGATGCCATGTTGTATTTGCACATATCAAGCATATTGTGTGTATGTTATTGAAATGCTTGGTATGT
>NW_025301638.1:0-880 GCF_018294505.1 Triticum aestivum
CTTTGAGCATGAACATTGTATCAGGATCTCGTTTAATTCGAGATGGCTACTCATTTAAATCCGAGAATAATGGTTGTTCTATTTATATGAGAGATATGTTTTATGGTCATGCCCCGCTGGTTAATGGTTTATTCTTAATGAATCTCGAACGTAGTGTTACACATATTCATAGTGTGAATACCAAAAGATGTAAGGTTGATAATGATAGTCCCACATACTTGTGGCACTGCCGTCTTGGTCACATTGGTGTCAAACGCATGAAGAAGCTCCATGCAGATGGACTTTTGGAGTCTCTTGATTACGAATCATTTGACACGTGCGAACCATGCCTCATGGGTAAGATGACCAAGACTCCGTTCTCCGGAACAATGGAGCGAGCAACCAACTTATTGGAAATCATACATACTGATGTGTGCGGTCCAATGAGTGTTGAGGCTCGCGATGGCTATCGTTATGTTCTCACTCTCACTGATGACTTGAGTAGATATGGGTATGTCTACCTAATGAAACACAAGTCTAAGACCTTTGAAAAGTTCAAGGAATTTCAGAGTGAGGTTGAGAATCAACGTGACAGGAAAATAAAGTTCTTATGATCAGATCGTGAAGGGGAATATTTGAGTCACGAATTTGGCACACACTTAAGGAAATGTGGAATAGTTTCACAACTCACGCCGCCTGGAACACCTCAGCGAAATGGTGTGTCCGAACGTCGTAATCGCACTCTATTAGATATGGTGCGATCCATGATGTCTCTTACCGATATACCGCTCTCATTTTGGGGCTATGCTTTAGAGACTGCCGCATTCACTTTAAATATGGCTCCGTCGAAATCCGTTGAGACGACACCGTATGAATTATGGTTTGGGAAGAAACCTAAGCT
>NW_025301639.1:0-880 GCF_018294505.1 Triticum aestivum
CCCCCCCCCAGTGCCCCCGTCCCGCCTAACCGTGTAGCGTTTGACCACGGGATCTACCCCTTTGACTTTGCACGGACGGGCTTTGACCAGTGGACCTCCCCACCCGGTTGTGTTAGGTCCGCCCATAGGAACACATTGGAGCAACATCCGGGGAAGACCCACAGCAAGATCCCCTCCGTGTAGACCCCACGCGTCCGTTTCCCCCCTCCAGGTGCCGGCGGCAGCACCGTCCGTGAGGGGGGCACACCCCGGACACGCATGCCGGGCGTTTGCAACCGCGAAAACACTTCCAGACTTGTGGGAGGCCGCCGGCGCAAGATTTGGCGGCATGCTAGCCCCCGGAGGCCGCCGGCCACAGCCGTAGACGCGCGAAGGGCAATCCGCGTAGAAGGAATTTTTCGGATACTTCTCCATCACCAAAAATTATGAAAAAATACCATCGTTCCTATAGCACATGTGCCGACGTCGTGCAAAAAAATCATAATTTTATCGCGCTCCGAGTATTTAGTAATATTGACGCCGCATCGTTACCACAGAACGTCTACTACCGTGTCATCGCCGTCCGTGAGGGGGGCCACGCCCCGGAGACGCGTCCCGCCTCTTCGGACATGCCACCACACCACCCCGCATGTATGAGGGCCCGGTGCGACGCTCCGGTGGAATTGCTACCCCCAGTGCCCCCGTCCCGCCTAACCCTGTAGCGTCTGACCACGGGATCTACCCCTTTGACTTTGCACGGACGGGATTTGACCAATGGACCTCCCCACCCGGTTGTGTTAGGTCAGCCCATAGGAACACTTTGGAGCAACATCTGGGGAAGTCCCACAGCAAGATCCCCTCCGTGTAGGCCCCACACGTCCGTTTCCCTCCTCCAGGTGCC
>NW_025301640.1:0-880 GCF_018294505.1 Triticum aestivum
ATTTTTCATGCATTTACTAATCATTTTGAGCTATAAGACCCTAAAATTGAAAAGCATTTCAAATGAACTCTGAAAAGGTTGGAAATTGGCATGGTATCATCATTTCAACCACATAGCATGTGCCAGAAAGTTGAGAGGGTTACGGCAAAAACTGGATGCACTTCGTGTACAAAACGGACAATCTCTTTCAAAGTATGAGGATTTCATACAGAAACTCGTCTGTTACAAAGGGATTTCATTTTTTAAAACTTATTTGAACTCCTGACTTTTTGTGTGTTCAAAATGCACCATTCAAAGCCACATCATCATTTTTCAATCCTTTCTGACTTCATTTGTTATTTTTCATGCATTTACTAATTATTTTGAGCTATAAGACCCTAAAATTGAAAAGCATTTAAAATGAACTCTGAAAATGTTGAAAGTTGGCATGGTATCATCATCTCATCCACATAGCATTTGCAAGAGAGTTGAGAGGGTTGCGGCAAAAACTGGATGCACTTCGTGTACAAAACGGACAATCTCTTTCAAAGTATGAGGATTTCATACGGAAACTCGTCTATTACAAAGGATTTCATTTTTTAAAACTTATTTGAACTCATGACTTTTTGTGTGTTCAAAATGCACCATTCAAAGCCACATCATTATTTTTCAATCCTTTCTGACTTCATTTGTTATTTTTCATGCATTTACTAATCATTTTGAGCTATAAGACCCTAAAATTGAAAAGCATTTCAAATGAACTCTGAAAAGGTTGGAAATTGGCATGGTATCATCATTTCAACCACATAGCATGTGCCAGAAAGTTGAGAGGGTTACGGCAAAAACTGGATGCACTTCGTGTACAAAACGGACAATCTCTTTCAAAGTATGAGGATTTCAT
>NW_025301641.1:0-880 GCF_018294505.1 Triticum aestivum
CGTGAAGGAGATACGTCCCCTGGCCAGCCTGATTGCAAATGAAACAGATACCAACCAGCTTATGACATGGAGAATCACAAGCTGCCTACGCCGACTTATAAAGTGATGGATCTAATTCCCCCAACCCGTAAGCACACTTTTGCTCCTGAAGTTGAACCGTCTGAGCTTATCGATGATGAAGCTGAATTCCAAGCCTTGTGTGGAATTGATTGGTCATCACCAAACTTCTAGGCAGCAGAGGAGGACGAAGAACCGGAGAAGAATGATCCAGAAGCTTCAAGCCATCAGGGCTAAGAAGATTGATCCGCTGGGCGGTTCATACATTTGATCTTCTGAAAACACTTAATCATTTTGGCTCATTGAGTCATGTAATAGGCTAGTAAAAACTTCGATGTGCCGTGCCATCGTGCATGCTTTGTTTTGCGCAACACTGTTTGATCCGCCACTTCAAAACTATCATCTTACACTTATGATGACATTGATTGATGCAAATGAGATTTAGTACTATCCTGCACAAAAGTAGATCACAAGAGCCCTGGCGGTTTACCGCAGGGCGGGTCATAATATCCCGTATAAAACCGCTGATGATTAAAACAGTTTATAGGTAGGGCCGGTTTAATCATAATTAGATATAATCATAACAAAAAATGTCATACCTGTGATATTGAATCGTACTGCCGACTTATGATACCCGTGCAGTAAGGGTAATAACCCAAAACTTAGAAGACAAAACTTCAAAGTATTTAATATCATCATATGCTGGCGATTTATCGTCCACAGCCAGGCCGGGTTATCAGAAACCACAGATATATGCAAATATGAGTCGTAAAACTTGAGGCTACATGGCCTGAATCACTTTAAACCATATGTCAAGATGGTA
>NW_025301642.1:0-880 GCF_018294505.1 Triticum aestivum
AAGATCTTATGCTACTCATGATAATGATTAGGGACAAGCTTGCTGCTTCTGCTTCATGAGTGGTTAGAGCAACTCCAACGGGCCGATCCAAACGGACGGCGTATTTGTCCGCTTTTTGTCCGTTTGGGTCGGCCGCCCGTCCGGCGTCTGCCCAGTTTTACATTTGGATCGGCAGTGCGTCCAACGCGCCGACCCATTTCATGCCTGCATTCAACTTTTAAATAAAAAGGGCCCACAGTCGATCATGCCAGCGGCCATGTCTCATGCCGGCACCATGCCAGCGCCGGCATACAATGCCGGCTTCAGAAAATATCATCACAGTTCATGCTGGCACACTCACCAGCCGGCCGGCACACATGCCAGCACACAAAAAATGGGTGGGACTTGAGTTCGACCACGCCATCTCATGCCGGCACACCTGCCGACATACAAAAAAGATGGTCCTCGCCGCCATAGATCACTCGTCGGCGAACTTGAGCATGTCGTCCTCCATCTTCTCGAACCACGGCCTCTTTCTTGGCGACACGGTGTTGAGATCCACCTTCATGATCTCCACCCCGGTCATCATGCTCGCAAGAGCCACTACTTTTGCCTTGGTCTTGGCGTTGGCGGCCTCGATCTCTAGCATCCTTGCTTGCTTCTCCGCCTCGAGCTCGAACATCTTGGCTTGCTTCTCGGCATCAAGATCAAGCCTCCTCCTTTGGATCTCCATGAAAGCATCCATTTGCTCTGCCTTGAAACGCCGGCGCTCCTCCTCCCTTGAGTCCTTCTTATTCATCATGCCGTCCATGCTTGCGATCAAGGCGTTGGTGGCTGCATCTCGCTTGTCCTCCTACTTGGAGTTGGTCTTTCCCCGCGGCCGTGCCGGCTAGCCCTCCCC
>NW_025301643.1:0-880 GCF_018294505.1 Triticum aestivum
GACATGCTCGGGGACATAGCCTCGAACCATCACCGGCATTATCCGCTCAATCCATACATGGTAGTCATGACTCTTCAGGCCGGTCACTTTGCCCGTTGAAAGATTGACTCCCTTACTTATATTCGATGCATAACCATCGGTGAACTTCAAAATTTGTTTCAGCCAGATAAGTACTTCTTTTTTTCTGGCGGTTTAAGGACAAAGTCAGCATCTGGCTTGAACCAGTTTTTTCGACCGCCTGTGGGAGGCTTCATGTTCAGGCGTGGTCTATCACAAATTCTTTGTTGATCGGCTCTAGCTTTTATGTTATCCTTCGTCTTATCAGTAATGTTGAGGATCGTGTGGAAAAGGGACTCTGCCACATTCTTTTCGGTGTGCATCGCATCAATATTGTAAGGAAGTTTGAGGTCCTTGAAATAGGGAAGCTGCGAGAAGTGGGTAATGTGAGTCCAGTTGTGCGTCTCACCATATCCCTCGAAACCTTTGGCTTTGCCTTTGCCTTTGCCTTTGACTTTAGGCTTGAGAGCTTTTAGCTGAGCAAGAACATCTGCCCCCGAAAATGTTGGAATCTCGGTCACTTCATGAACAAACCGACCTTTCGTGAAGTTCTTCTTGTCTTCCCTGTCTGGATGGTCTGGAGGGAGGAACTGTTGATGCAGGTCAAAGGCTACATACTTGCCACCCTTACTCAGCCAAATCATTCGCAGAGCCTGCATGCACACTGGGCATGGCATCTTCCCACTTGTACACCATCCGTAGAATAGAGCATAGCCGGGAAAGTCATGCATGCAATAGTGCAACCAAAATTTCATCAAGAAATTTCTCTGCAGATCCCGGTCGTATGTCAACCTCGGAAAGTACCAAGAATGGTGCAAAGCAT
>NW_025301644.1:0-880 GCF_018294505.1 Triticum aestivum
TTTACCGGAGGAACACTTTGTGTGCTACCAAATGTCACAACGTAACTGGGTGATTATAAAGGTGCTCTACAGGTGTCTCCAAAGGTACATGTTGGGTTGGCGTATTTCGAGATTAGGATTTGTCGCTCCGATTGTCGGAGAGGTATCTCTGGGCCCTCTCGGTAATACACATCACTTAAGCCTTGCAAGCAATGCAACTAATAAGTCAGTTGCAAGATGATGTATTACAGAACGAGTAAAGAGACTTGCCGGTAACGAGATTGAACTAGGTATTGAGATACCAACGATCGAATCTCGGGCAAGTAACATACCGATGACAAAGGGAACAACGTATGTTGTTATGCGATCTGACCGATAAAGATCTTCGTAGAATATGTAGGAGCCAATATGAGCATCCAGGTTCTGCTATTGGTTATTGACCGGAGACGTGTCTCAATCATGTCTACATTGTTCTCGAACCCGTAGGGTCCGCACGCTTAATGTTACGATGACAGTTTCATTATGAGTTTATATATTTTGATGTACCGAAGGTTGTTCGGAGTCCCGGATGTGATCACGGACTTGACGAGGAGTCTCGAAATGGTCGAGACATAAAGATCGATATATTGGATGACTATATTTGGACACCAGAAAGGTTCCGGATAAGATTGGCACAATATCGGATCACTGGGAGGTTATCGGAACCCCCCGGGAGGTATATGGGCCTTATTGGGCCTTAGTGGAAAGGAGGGGAAAGGAGCAAGGGAGGGGGCGCCCCCCCCCAAGCCCAATCCGAATTGGGAGGGGGGCCGGCCCCCCTTTCCTTCCTCCCTCCTTCCTCTTCCTTCCCTCTCCTACTCCTAATAGGAAAAAGGGGAGTCCTACTCCCGGTGGGAGTTGG
>NW_025301645.1:0-880 GCF_018294505.1 Triticum aestivum
GTTAATGTTGTTGCTCGAGGAGGACGCGCGCGTCAGGCGGCACGCGTTGGACGATCTGTCAACTGGCTTCGCCTTGGGCTGGCGGCGGCGTTCCGCGGGGCTGGTCACACGGGGGCGCGTCACGAAGGGGTTTGCCAAGGTCGCTGCGCATGCGAGGTGGTGGAAGGGCACCGTGCGCCACGTCCCCGATGCGAGACGACGGAGGGCGGAGCGAGTGGGAGGGCGTCGGGGCTTCTCCGGCAACGTTGACGAGCTCGGTGATGCGGCCAAGTCAGGCATCGTAGCCCGTGTCCGCAGGACGGTAGCAGAGCAGCTCGCGCGCCATGAGCAGCACGGCCCGAAACGGTGAAGCAAAAGCCGTAACGGTGCGAAAAAAGGGCGGCACACCCCTACCTGGCATCAAATGTCGGAATCGGGGCTTCAAGGACCCAAGAAGGTTCAAACTTTAGGGCGCGTTCCTATCGCCCTACTCTGCCTCACAACCTCAGGGCGATGCTCCGTCGTGCTCAAGCTAGGGTAGAAGAACATAGGACAGGACAGTTTACCCAGGTTCAGGCAATCTCGCGGTGTAAGACCCTACTCCTGGTTGTCTAGATTGCTTGGTGAGAGAGAGAGAGAGAGCGAGAGAGGGAGAGATAGTAAGCCTCAAGCACAAGTCGCCAAGGACGAGACGATCCCCTCCTCCCTATGGCTGCACCTCGCCCTCTCTTATACTGCCTCTGGTCCTCTTCACCTGAAAACACATGGCGGGAAGGGTTGCCACAACGGCCAGTTTGAAGGGGGGCAAGGTTGCAGCTTATCTTGACTAAATGTGGTCTTCGCCTGCAAAAGCTTCCTGTCGTGACGCCCCGGTGGGCTCAGTGGTGACCTCTGTCCTGGC
>NW_025301646.1:0-880 GCF_018294505.1 Triticum aestivum
CCTGCCCCTCGTCCAAGTCGAGGTTCCCCCTATAAATACACCCCCTCGCCCCGTTTCTCCCCCTCGCCCCTCGGCCGACCCCTCCCTCTCGCCGCTATTGCTCGCCGGAGCACCCGAGCCGCCGCCGCGCCATTGCCGCCCCACCGCTCGCCTCGGACCACCTCGAGCTCCACCGAGTCGACCCCCGAGCTCCCCTCGCCCGTCCGCACCCGCCGGAGACCTCCGCCGACTTCCCCGACCACCGGAGACCACCGCACCGTCGCTGCCCGAGCCGCCGTCGCCGTCGACCCCGCGGTACGTCGCCGGAATCTTCCCCACCGTCCGATTCAATATCGACGCTTTAGATTAGATTCGGCGAAGGGTTAGGTTTATTTTTAAAAGAACCGGTTTTAGTTCCAGTTTATTCCGGTTTAGTTAGGACCGGCCCGAAGCGATTTAGACCGCGTGCACGTTTTAGTTATTTAACGCCCGGTGCGTTAGATAGGCCCGTTAGCCCGATTTTTCTTTTAATTTTATTTTTCGTTTCTGTTTTTAACAGAATAGTTTCAGTTTTGTAAAATTCATATCTTTTAATCTACTTAATATTTTTAAGTGATTCTTTTTTTGTTGGTTTACAAATTTGTTGTAGTTTCTGTAGAAAATATGTTTAGTCATGTTAAAATTATTTAAAATTTCTTTATTTTAGTTTTATACAGATTAGTAATTCTGCTATAAAATGAGTTAGGAATATTATTTTTTAGTGATTCTTTTTGTCACAATTTTGTTTCGACCTTGCCTAACCGTAGGAATTTATTTAGGTATTTTAGATCTAATAAAAGAAATTAGTTTAATCAGAATCATGTTGTTCCTATTTATTTAACTAGCTACTGTTTTCCTATTG
>NW_025301647.1:0-880 GCF_018294505.1 Triticum aestivum
ACACGTAAGCACACCTTGGAGTTCAACAACTATGGAAATCACTTCGGGACCCCAAAACCGTGAGTAATAGTCCACGAAACATGTCAGAATTGGCCAAAACTATGAGTGTTGACGACAGACACATAAATGCACCCCGGGGTTCATCAATCGTGGAAATCCCTCTGGGTCTCCAAAACATTGAGTAATAGTGCACGAAACGGACACGATTCGGCCAAATATGTGAGTGTTGATGACCGACACGTAAACGCACCCTGGGGTTCGTCAATCATGGAAATGACTCTGAGACCCCAAAATAGAGTAGTAGTCCATGAAACGGGCCAGAATCGGCCCAAACTGTGATTGTTGATGACCGACACGTAAGCGCACCTTGGAGTTTGACAACCATGGAAATCGCTTTGGGACCCCAAAACGGTGAGTAATAGTCCATGAAACGGGACAGAATCGGCCAAAACTGCGAGTGTTGATGACCAACACGTAAGCACACCTTGGAGTTCAACAACAATGGAAATCACTTCGGGACCCCAAAACCGTGAGTAATAGTCCACGAAACATGTCAGAATTGGCCAAAACTGTGAGTGTTGACGACAAACACATAAATGCACCCCGGGGTTCATCAATCGTGGAAATCCCTCTGGGTCTCCAAAACATTGAGTAATAGTGCACGAAACGGACACGATTCGGCCAAATATGTGAGTGTTGATGACCGACACGTAAACGCACCCTGGGGTTCGTCAATCATGGAAATGACTCTGAGACCCCAAAATAGAGTAGTAGTCCAAGAAACGGGCCAGAATCGGCCCAAACTGTGATTGTTGATGACCGACACGTAAGCGCACCTTGGAGTTCGACAACCATGGAAATCGCTTTGGGACCCCAAAAC
>NW_025301648.1:0-880 GCF_018294505.1 Triticum aestivum
GGCAGTGCTTTACCATGTTTACCTGGAGCACTCCACCACAACAACCCCATTCAAGATGGCTATGCTCGTGTCACGGTGGAGGACATAGTCCAAGGGTTTGAGGACCTGGAGATTGACATTGCTACACCTGAAGGGGAGAAAAGACTTGGAGATGTCAAGCGCCATTTCATTCTATGGCAAAAGAAGTTTATCAAGTTTCCAGGCGAGGCGCCAAGGACAACAAGTCCACCCCCCTACGGTGGTGGTGGTGGCGGTGGCGGTGGTGGTGGTGGTGGTGGTGGTGGTGGTGGTGGCGGTTCACCTACACCTCCGTCATGTCAGCCGACGCCGCCCCCCAGTCCACAACGTCCGGCGGGTGATCAGCCGCCGCTCCCCAGTCCTCGTCCGGCGGGTGATCAGACGCCGCCCCCCAGTCCACCTCCGGCAAAGAAGCAGAAGCAGTCCTGGATTATTAACCCGGACCCTTATGTACCTAAGACCACAAAGGTACCGGAGCCATCACTGAAGCCTCTCCCCACAAGGCCTTGGGAACGTAGTGCCGAGGAAGTCGACGCGGCCGCGGCTGCTGATTTGGAGAAATGGAAGGCGGACTGCAAGAAGAAAAGAGAGCCCGAGCCCAAGCCAGTATTTTCTGATGAGCAAAAGAAGTGGGCTAAGTCATTTTTGAGCACACCGTCCCAAGCCGCGAAGAATCTGCCTAACGACTATGCACGTGAACTTCGCAGGCAGGCACTCATGTTCAAGGAGAACAAAGAGCGGGAGAAGGCCGAAAGTAAAAAAAGCGGGAAACAAGTTGCCCAGCTCGGGGAACAAAGTAAACAATCGATTGCCCCGCTTATAGTGGAAGCCTTCTGTCCGGATGCCCCTGAGATCATACAAG
>NW_025301649.1:0-880 GCF_018294505.1 Triticum aestivum
CCAGCTACGCCCGCGAGACGGAGCGCCTCTCCGCCAAGGAGTCCCTCCTCGCCGTGAGCTTCTCCCACCTCGTCCCCTGTTCCCCTTCCTTGCAGGACGAATGGATAGTTGGCTACAGCCGGCAAAAAAAATTGAAAACACAAACAATTTTCTGAAACTCCGGAACAAAATTTGAAAACACGAACAAATTTGTGAAAATCGAACATTTTTTGAAAATATGAACATTTTTGAAAAATAGAACATTTTTTAAAAGGAGAACATTTTTTAAAAAGAAAAAGAAAAAGAACAATAAACAAAAAAAGAAAAGAAAAACGAAACAGAAAAAGAAAGGAAAAGAAATGAAAATAAAAAAAGGGTTGGGAACCCTCGTAGGTGCGTTCGCTCGACAGTTTGACGCAGACAGCGTCATATAGGAAATTCCAACGTATCCTAATCACTATTTCGGCGTCGGCTACAACGAGCCGGTGCATTAGCAGCAGTACAGCCGCGGAGGCTGCAACTGCAGCCCGGCTAAGACCCAGGCTCGGCCATATCCAGCCCTGTGTGACGCTCTTTGCATCAAAAAGTCGACGCGTCTCACAGGACGTAGCTCACCTGGGCCGGCCCATTTTGGGTTCGCGACATGACAAATTGGAATTTCCTCCCTCTCCGTGACGCCGTCGTCTGCCGCCCCGTCTCGCGCTCTACCGCGACACCCTCTCCCACCCCTTCCTCGCCCCCTCCTTTTGCCACCGCCCTTTCGCCACCGCCACCGCCACCGCCCCCCTTCTTCACTTAATTAATTTGTTTTTACTACATGTTTTCAGGACTGACATAATGGCGGACGATAGAGCTGACCCGATTATGGACAACTATGATCCGGACGGTGAAGCACATATGT
>NW_025301650.1:0-880 GCF_018294505.1 Triticum aestivum
ATAAGAAACAGCTTCTTGGCAAGGCCACTCAGGAAGGCCTCCAGTTCAGTTTTCTTCTCAGTCAATTTGCTGACTTGGTCGGTCAAGGCAGCTTTGTCAGTTCTCAGTCGACTGACTTCCTTGTTGGCAATCCCAAGAGCAGTTTTCAGATTGGTATTGTCTTGTTCGAGCTTGGTGAATGAAGCTAACTTCTCGTCAGCAAGCTTGATCTTCTCAGCTAGCTCAAGGTCTTTCTTCTGCTGGGCCTCCCTTACCTTACCTGCAAGTTACAGCGAGATCAGATGCCGAAACAAGCAAGGGGAAAAGCAGTCGTCAGGGTCTCACCAAACATACCTTCGGTCTCCTCCTTTGCCTTTGTCAGCTTCTCCTGAACCAGCTTCAAGCTCAGCTCGACTTGAGTATGTTTTTGTTCCAGCTCTGAGTAGCGAGCCACAAGATCACAGGAGTTCTGCGAAGAACCAATCGACTAAACGTCAAATGTAGCTCACTTCCGAGTGAAAAAGGGAAAAACACACGTTTCTAATACTACAGCCGAATACAAGCATTCGACCGTAGTCTCGGGGACTACACCCAGTGGGTGCACTCAGCGTGCCCCCACTAATCCTGTTGAAGACAAAGTCGACCAGTCGACCTCAAAAAAAAAACAGTGTGCGAGACGCATTCTCTAAGACTGTGATCAACTGCAAGCAGTCGACCACAGTCTCGGGGACTACACCCAGTGGGTGCACTCAGCGTGCCCCCACCGGTTTGCGAAATCCAGTCGACCAGTCGACTGACAGAAAGATTGACATCATAAAGCCTAAGGCCGACTGCCAGCAGTCGACCTTAGCCTTGGGGACTACACCCAGCGGGTGCACTCAGCGTGCCCCCGCTAACACGG
>NW_025301651.1:0-880 GCF_018294505.1 Triticum aestivum
TAATATAAGCAACGTAGAAGTAACTCCCAAGGGTTTGATAGTAAACAGGTAATAGGTACTACCTCAACTACATCCCAATACCCACAGTTTAATTAGATCCTAATCATGCAATGTGTTTGGGAAAATAGATCTAATGCAATAAAACTGGGTATGAACGGGGTATGATCAAAGTGTTACTTGCCTTGCTGATGATCCGCAAAACCTAGCGAGTCGAAGTAACAAGCGTCACACTCCGGGTACTCTATCGCAAACAAACAAGCAAGCATACAATCAGTACTCATCTAATGCACAGGTAAAACTCGAAAGAAAGATCCAACCAGAAAGTTCAACTTAAGAACTCCGGTTTGCAAAAAGAATCAACTCGAAAGAAACAACGAAAGTCAAACGGCGAAAGAAAGAAACTTCGTTTGCTAATCTGGATCTAGGTCAAATTTTACTGTAGCAAAAACTTGTTTGAGTAGGTTAAACGGAAAGAGAATTTCGAGACGAAACTCTAGGCGCTTGAATCACCTGATTTCGATAAACGAGCGAAAAGTTAAACAGATTCGAAGTTTCGATCAGAAATCGAATCCGAGAAAAATAACGAGAAAATCCGTCGAAAAAGAAAAACGGACGAACGGTTAAATAACGGACGTTCGTCAACAGAGAAAAACCGACGAACGCGTTCGTTAAAACGAACGGTTCGGTGAACGCTCGTAAAATAAGAAAACAAAAAAAACTGATCTAGGTTTTTTTTAAACAAAAGGTTTTTTTTCTTCAGAAAAACCGGTCAACACGAACGGCAGTACCTCGACGGGGCTCGCTCCGGCGAGGGGCTCCGGTGGGCGGGGTCGGCGGCGAGGGGTGCGGGGCTCGGGCGGCGGCTCCGGCGGGCGAGGGT
>NW_025301652.1:0-880 GCF_018294505.1 Triticum aestivum
GACGTCATCAATTTTCAACACTTTCTGACATCATTTGCTATTTTTCAGTCATTTACCGATTTGTTTAGAGAGCTAAATGACCGTGAAATTGAAAATCACTACAAAATGAACTCTGAAAATGTCGAAACTTGGCATGGTATCATCATTTCACCCACATAGCAAGTACAAAAGAGTAGAGAGGGTTACGGCAAATACTGGACGAACTTCGTGTACAAACTGGACAATCTCTTTCGGAGTATCAGGGTTTCGGACGAGAACTCATATGTTACACTGGCACTTCATTTTTTTAAACTTATTACAACTTCAGACTTTTTTTGCGTTCCGTACGCACCATTCAAGGCGACGTCATCAATTTTCAACACTTTCTGACATCATTTGCTATTTTTCAGTCCTTTACCAATTTGTTTAGAGAGCTAAATGACCGTGAAATTGAAAATCACTACAAAATGAACTCTGAAAATG
Source organism: Triticum aestivum (assembly GCF_018294505.1). Classification (NCBI taxonomy): domain Eukaryota; kingdom Viridiplantae; phylum Streptophyta; class Magnoliopsida; order Poales; family Poaceae; genus Triticum; species Triticum aestivum. The sequence goes on from NW_025301652.1 coordinate 463, forward strand.
TCCAAACTTGGGATGGTATCATCATATCACCCACATAGCATGTGCAAAAGAGTAGAGAGGGTTACGGCAAAAACTGGACGCACTTCGTGTACAAACTGGTCAATCTCTTTCGAAGTATCAGGGTTTCTGACGAGAACTCATGTGTTACATGGGCACTTCATTTTTTAAAAATTATTACAACTCCAGACTTTTTTGCGTTCCGTACACACCATTCAAAGCGATGTCATCAATTTTCAAAACTTTATGACATCATTTGCTATTTTTTTGTCATTTACCGATTTGTTTAGAGAGCTAAATGACCGTGAAATTGAAAATCACTAGAAAATGATCTCTGAAAATGTCGAAACTTGGCATGGTATCATCATTTCACCCACATAGCATGTGCAAAAGAGTAGAGAGGGTTACGGCAAAAACTGGA
>NW_025301653.1:0-880 GCF_018294505.1 Triticum aestivum
GAAGACCGGGGTAACATGTCGGATGCGATCATACCAGCACTAAAGCACCGGATCCCATCAGAACTCCGAAGTTAAGCGTGCTTGGGCGAGAGTAGTACTAGGATGGGTGACCTCCTGGGAAGTCCTCGTGTTGCATTCCCTTTTTAATTTTTTTCGCGCCGCTTGCAAAACAAAACGCACGTGTAAGTAATATATTTACCGTGTTTTATTATTTTGCACGAGTGCGGTAAGTCATAGCTGGGTGCTCACGATTCACGGGTCCAGCGTCGGCGTTGTGGCGCGGCAAGCGTGCACTGGTGCGGTTGAGAGGGTGGGGTGGAAACCGCGTTAAACTCGTCTCCGTAGTTGAGAGGGAGCGGCCAAAGCAATGTGCAATCGTCTTTGTAGTGGAGCTGGGAGGGGCAAGGATAAGGGACGAAGACCGGGGTAACATGTTGGATGCGATCATACCAGCACTAAAGCACCGCATCCCATCAGAACTCCGAAGTTAAGCGTGCTTGGGGGAGAGTAGTACTAGGATGGGTGACCTCCTGGGAAGTCCTCGTGTTGCATTCCCTTTTTAATTTTTTTCGCGCCGCTTGCAAAACAAAACGCACGTGTAAGTAATATATTTACCGTGTTTTATTATTTTGCACGAGTGCGGTAAGTCATAGCTGGGTGCTCACGATTCACGGGTCCAGCGTCGGCGTTGTGGCGCGGCAAGCGTGCACTGGTGCGGTTGAGAGGGAGGGGTGGAAACCGCGTTAAACTCGTCTCCGTAGTTGAGAGGGAGCGGCCAAAGCAATGTGCAATCGTCTTTGTAGTGGAGCTGGGAGGGGCAAGGATAAGGGACGAAGACCGGGGTAACATGTCGGATGCGATCATACCAGCACTAAAGCAC
>NW_025301654.1:0-880 GCF_018294505.1 Triticum aestivum
TTACTCACTGTTTTGGGGTCCCGAAGTGATTTCCACGATTGGCGAATCCCAGGGTGCTTTTACGTGTCGGTCACCAAAACTCACAATTTTGGCCAATTATGGTCCGTTTTGTGGACTATTACTCACCTTTTGGGCTCCCACAACGATTTCCAGAATTGACGATCCCCTGGGTGCGTTTACGTGTCCGTCGTCAACACTCATAGTTCTGGTCAATTTTGACCCATTTCATGGACTATTACTCACTGTTTCGGGGTCCCAAAGCGATTTCCGTAGTTGTTAAACCCCAAGGTGTGCTTACGTGTCGATCATCAACACTCACGGCTTTTGTCGACTCTGACCCGTTTCGTGGACAATTACTCGCCGTTTTGGGGTCCCAAAGTGATTTCCATGGTTGTTCAACCCCAAGGTGCGCTTACATGTCGGTCATCAGCACTTGCGGTTTTTATCGATTGTGACCCGTTTCGTGGACTATTACTCACCATTTTGGGCTCCTGAAGCGATTTCCATGGTTGTTGAACCCCAAGGTGCGCTTACGTGTCGGTCATCAACAATCGCAGTTTTGGCCGATTCTGGCCCGTTTGTTGGACTATTACTCACTTTTTCGGGGTCTCGGAGTGATTTCCACAATTGAAGAATCCTGGGGTGCGTTTACGTGTCGGTCATCAACACTCACGGTTTTTATCGATTCTGACCCGTTTCGTGGACTATTACTCACCATTTTAGGGTCCCAAAGCGATTTCCATGGTTGTTGAACCCCCGGGATGCGCTTACGTGTCGGTCATCAACAATCGCGGTTTTGTCCGATTCTGGACCATTTCTTGTACTATTACTCAATTTTTGGGTCCCGGAGTGATTTGCACGATTGACGAACATCGGGGTG
>NW_025301655.1:0-880 GCF_018294505.1 Triticum aestivum
CGAGACCGACACGGCACCCCGACCTCGACCCGGCACCCCGACCCGACACCCCGACCCCGAGACCCCGACCCCGACCCCGACACGGCACCCCGAGACCGACACGACACCCCGACCCCCGACACCTCCCGAAAAGGTGTTCTTTGGCCTTCCAGAAGCCGACGGGGTCATATATTTGTGAATTATTAGTTAGGTCATATATCTTTCGATTTTGTTATGAAAAACATCATATATAATTGTGTTGATCGGGTAGTTTTAAATGTGCAGTTGTTTCATCGCTGCGAGCTTTGGTGTTCGACGACCTCGCCGTGCGTTTAACGAGCTCTGCCCCTTCGTTCGTGGGTGAGCACAAATGACATGTCCTCCTCCCCCATTAATTATTTGATCTATTCCGATGAAACTTGATAGCTAGCTATATATGTGTCTTGAATCATCAGTATGCGTAACCAATATGTGTCTCCCGTTCGAAAGCGTCATAGTTATAAATATGCATGCATTTGCATATTTATAACCTTGATTCTTTCGAATTGTCCAACGCTATCCATGGACAGCCCGGGTATGTTTAGATTGGGTTCGTTTTCCCATATGCTTTGCTCCGGATCCGACGCATAAATTTCGTCAGTGCCTCCCCTGTTGTTCTCCGGGTACACATCCTCTCTGTTTATTGCAGAGACGTGTATCAGGAGAACAGCGGGGAGGTGCTGCCGAAATTTTGCGTAGGATCCGGAGCATAGCATGGGAAAATGAACCCAATCTAAACATACTCGGGTGGGATTAGGACCTATCATTACCTATTAGAGTGTAGGTTGCATGGACGTAATAAAATTGACAAAGTAGATCAACTGATGAATATATACATGGTGAATTATATATATATATATAT
>NW_025301656.1:0-880 GCF_018294505.1 Triticum aestivum
TTTTGGGGTCCCATAGTGATTTCCATAATTACTGAACCCCAAGGTGCACTTACGTGTCGGTCATCAACACTCGCAGTTTTGGCCGATTCTGACCCATTTCGTGGACTACTACTCACTGTTTTGTGGTCCCAGAGTGATTTCAGCGATTGACGAACCCTGGGGTGCATCTACGTGTCGGTCATCAACACTCGCGTTTTTTAGCGATTCTAACCCGTTTCATGGACTTGAAATATTGTTTGGGTGTCCCAGAGCGATTTCCATGGTTGTCGAATCCCAAGGAGTGCTTACGTGTTGGTTGTCAAGACTCGTAGTTCGGGCCGATTCTGACCCGTTTCTTGGACTATTACTCGGTTTTGGGGTCTCGAAGTGATTTCCACGATTGACGAACCCCAGGGTGTGTCTACGTGTTGGTCATCACCACTCGCGGTATTTGTCGATTGTGACCCGTTCGTGGACTATTACTCCCCGTTTTGTGGTCCCGTAGTGATTCCCATAGTTGTTGAACCCCAAGGTGCACTTACATGTAAGTCATCAACACTCGCATTTTTTGTCGATTGTGACCCGTTTCGTGGACTATTACTCACCGTTTTGGGGTCCCGTAGTGTTTTCCATAGTTATTGAACCCCAAGGTGCACTTACCTGTCGGTCATCAACAATCGCAGTTTTGGCCGATTTTGGCCCGTTTCATGGACTATTACTCACTATTTTGGGGTCCCGGAGTGATTTCGACGATTGACGAACCCCGGGGTGCGTCATTGTGTCGGTCATCAACACTCTCGTTTTTTATCGATTCTGACCCGTTTCGTGGACAATTACTCACCGTTTTGGGGTCCCATAGCGATTTCCATAGTTGTTGAGCCCCAAGGTGCACTTACGTGTC
>NW_025301657.1:0-880 GCF_018294505.1 Triticum aestivum
AATCATCATTTCATCCACATAGCATGTGCAAGAAAGTTGAGAGGGTTACGGCAGAAACTGGATGCACTTCGTGTACAAAACGGACAATCTCTTTCAATGTATCAGGATTTCAAACGGAAACTCGTCTATTACAAAGGGATTTCATTTTTTAAAACTTATTTGAACTCCTGACTTTTTGTGTCTTCAAAATGCACCATTCAAAGCCACATCATCATTTTTCAATCCTCTCTGATCTCATTTGTTATTTTTCATGCATTTACTAATCATTTTGAGCTATAAGACCCTAAAATTGAAAAGCATTTCAAATGAACTCTGAAAAGGTTGGAAGTTGGCATGGTATCATCATTTCATCCACATAGCATGTGCCAGAAAGTTGAGAGGGTTACGGTTAAAACTGGATGCACTTCGTGTACAAAACGGACAATCTCTTTCAAAGTATGAGGATTTCATACGGAAACTCGTCTGTTACAAAGGGATTTCATTTTTTAAAACTTATTTGAACTCCTGACTTTTTGTGTGTTCAAAATGCACCATTCAAAGCCACATCATCATTTTTCAATCCTTTCTGACTTCATTTGTTATTTTTCATGGATTTACTAATTAATTTGAGCTATAAGACCCTAAAATTGAAAAGCATTTCAAATGAACTCCGAAAAGGTTGAAAGTTGGCATGGTATCATCATTTCATCCACATAGCATGTGCAAGAAAGTTGAGAGGGTTACGGCAAAAACTGGATGCACTTCGTGTACAAAACGGACAATCTCTTGCGAAGTATCAAGATTTCATACGGAAACTCGTCTGTTACAAAGGGATTTCATATTTTAAAACTTATTTGAAGTCCTGACTTTTTGTGTGTTCAAAATGCACCATCCAAAGCCA
>NW_025301658.1:0-880 GCF_018294505.1 Triticum aestivum
GTCAAACGCTACAGGGTTAGGCGGGACGGGGGCCCTGGGGGGGTAGCAATGCCACCGGAGCGTCGTACCGGGCCCTCATACATGCGGGGTGGTGTTGTGGCATGTCCGAAGAGGCGGCACGCGTCTCCGGGTTGTGGCCCCCCTCACGGACGGCAATGAAACGGTGGTAGACGTTCTGCGGTAACGATGCAGCATGAATATTATTAAATACTTGGAGCGCGATAAAATCATGAGTTTTTTACACAACATGGGCACATGTGCTATAGGACTAATGGTAATTTTTCATAATTTTTTGTGATGGAGAAGTATCTGAACACTTCCCTCTACGCGGATTGCTCTTCGCACGTCTACGACTGTGGCCGGCGACCTTCGGGGGGTAGCATACCGTTAAATCTTGCGTAGGCGGCCTCTCACAAGTCTGGAAGTGTTGAGGCGGTTGCAAACGCCCAGCACGCGTCTTCGGTGCGTGCCCCCCCTCACGGACGGCGCCGCCGCCGGCACCCGGAGGGGGGAAACGGACGCGTCGGGTCTACACGGAGTGGATGTAGCTGTGGGCCTGGCCCGGATGTTGCTCCCCGGTGTCCCTCTGGGCCGACCCGACACAACCAGGTGCAGAGGTCCACTGGTCAAAGCCCGTCCGTGCAAAGTCAAAGGGCTAGATCCCGTGGTCAAACGCTACAGGGTTAGGCGGGACGGGGGCCCTGGGGGGTAGCAATGCCACCGGAGCGTCGTACCGGGCCCTCATACATGCGGGGTGGTGTTGTGGCATTTCCGAAGAGGCGGCACGCGTCTCCGGTGCGTGGCCCCCCTCACGAACGGCGCCGCCGCCGGCACCCGGAGGGGGGAAACGGACGCGTCGAGTCTACACGGAGTGGATGTA
>NW_025301659.1:0-880 GCF_018294505.1 Triticum aestivum
CCCCCCAGGGCCCCCGTCCCGCCTAACCCTGTAGCGTTTGACCACGGGATCTAGCCCTTTGACTTTGCACGGACGGGCTTTGACCAGTGGACCTCTCCACCCGGTTGTGTCGGGTCGGCCCAGAGGGACACCGGGGAGCAACATCCGGGCCAGGCCCACAGCTACATCCACTCCGTGTAGACCCGACGCGTCCGTTTCCCCCCTCCGGGTGCCGGCGGCGGCGCCATCCGTGAGGGGGGGCACGCGCCGGAGACGCGTGCTGGGCGTTTGCAACCGCCTCAACACTTCCAGACTTGTGAGAGGCCGCCTACGCAAGATTTTACGGTATGCTACCCCCCGAAGGCCGCCGGCCACAGTCGTAGACGTGCGAAGAGCAATCCGCGTAGAGGGAAGTGTTCAGATACTTCTCCATCACAAAAAATTATGAAAAATTACCATCAGTCCTATAGCACATGTGCCCACGTTGTGTAAAAAACTCATGATTTTATCGCGCTCCAAGTATTTAATAATATTCACGCTGCATCGTTACCGCAGAACGTCTACCACCGTTTCATTTACGTCCGTGAGGGGGGCCACAACCCGGAGACGCGTGCCGCCTCTTCGGACATGCCACAACACCACCCCGCATGTATGAGGGCCCGGTACGACGCTCCGGTGGCATTGCTACCCTCCCCACCCCCAGGGCCCCCGTCCCGCCTAACCCTGTAGCGTTTGACCACGGGATCTAGTCCTTTGACTTTGCACGGACGGGCTTTGACCAGTGGACCTCTCCACCCGGTTGTGTTAGGTCGGCCCATAGGAACACTTTGGAGCAACATCCGGGCCAGGCCCACAGCTACATCCACTCCGTGTAGACTCGACGCGTCCGTTTCCCCCCTCC
>NW_025301660.1:0-880 GCF_018294505.1 Triticum aestivum
CACCGTTTTGGGGTCCCAAAGCGATTTTCATGGTTGTTGAACCCCAAGGTGCACTGAAGTGTAGGTCATCAACAATCACAGTTTGGGCTGATTCTGGCCCGTTTCTTGGACTATTACTTAGTTTTGGGGGTCCCGGAGTGATTTCCACGATTTATGAACCCCGGGGTGCGTTCACGTGTCAATCATCAACATTCACAATTTTGGCCAATTCTGACGCGTTTGGTGGACTTTTACTCACCGTTTTGGCGTCCCGAAGTGATTTCCATAGTTGTTGAACCCCAAGGTGCGCTTACGTGTCGGTCATCAACACTCACAGTTTTGGCCGATTCTGGCCCGTTTCGTGGACTATTACTCACTGTTTTGGGGTCCCGGAGTGGTTTCCACGGTTAACGAGCCACGGGGTGCGTTTACGTGTCAGTCATCAACACTCGCAGTTTTGCCCGATTCTGGCCTGTTTCGTGGACTATTACTCACTGTTTTGGGGTCCGAGAGTGATTTCCATGATTAACAAACCCGGGGGTGCGTTTACATGTTGGTCATCAACACTCGCAGCTTCGGCCGATTCTGGCCCGTTACGTGGACTATTACTCACTATTTTGGGGTCCCGGGGTGATTTCCACGATTAACGAACCCCGGGTGCGTTTACATGTAGGTCATCAACAATCACGGTTTTTGTCGATGCTGACCCGTTTCGTGGACTATTACTCAACCTTTTGGGGCCCTAGAGTGATTTCCATGGTTGTTGAACCCCAAGGTGCGCTTACGTGTCGATCATCAACAATCGCAGTTTGGGCCGATTTTGGCCCGTTTCTTGCACTATTACTTAGTTTTGGGGGTCCCGGAGTGATTTCCACGATTGACGAAATCCGGTGTGCGTTTA
>NW_025301661.1:0-879 GCF_018294505.1 Triticum aestivum
CGAGGCGGTCTCGTTTCGACGCGCTGCCGACATTCGCGTATGGTGAGCTGTCCACCGTCGCTGACCAGGCCGTGTGCGCTGTGGGTGCAACAAGGTGGGCGGTGAGCCCGTGATAGAGGCAGTAGCAAGGAGGATGCGGCACCAGGTCCACGAGGCCGCTGTCGCCGGAGTTCATGACGAGGCCGGCGTCATGGACGCCATCGCCGTGAATTTCGTCGAGCATAACGTGGGCATCCATGTACTTGTTCTGGCTGCACAGCCAGTGCGCCGTAACTGGCACTGGCCATGTCCAACCACTGAACATGGATTGTTGCAACATGCATACATTGGGTATAGTTTTGAGTTGAAATATTAAGGAAAAAAATAGGTATCAAATCAGAAAATAGAATTGATACAAATCCCATTGGTAAATTTGCGACAATTGGTCTATGAAACTTGCAGGCATCGTAGTTATTTGCGACCAAGCATGCACACTGCAAAAATGACACGAAAATCGACTAAGAGCATCTCCAACAGCCGCGCAAAACGACGCGCGCGCGGGGTAAACGCAGCTTTTAGCGCGCGCGGGGTGTTTTGCCGCCCTCCAGCGGTGGCGGGATAATCGCGCGCGCGGGAATCGTTTGCCCGCGCGCGCGAAAAGGCGCCAGCTCGCGCCTCATTTTTTGCGCACCGCTTCCGTCGTGCCTATAAAGTGCGGCGCGCGCCACGCGCCTCTCCACGCCTCTTCTCCCTTCCCTCTCTGCCACGCGCCGCTCCAGCGCCCCGCCACCGACGCGCCGCTCCAGCGCCCCGCCACCGACGCGCCGTCCAACGCCCCGCCTTGCCGCCGCGCCGCCGAGGAGCGTCCGGCTACCGCGGCGTCCGCCTGCGCCCCAACGG
>NW_025301662.1:0-879 GCF_018294505.1 Triticum aestivum
TCGAGTGCTCATTAAGAAAGTTTCTATACAAGTTTCTGAACGAACTCCTTAAGAAAAGTTCTCCAAGAGTTCCCTATGAAAGAATCCTTTGAAGCATCTGGTCGTCAAAAATGTTTTGACAACTTCTGGAGCCAAAACGGACTCCGTATGAGTCAGATATCCATGTTTCAGTTAACACTGCGCAAAACTGATTCCGAACGACAGTTACAGACTAGTTCTTGTGTAGTTGCATTCGATTTTTTTCATTCTATTTCACTAAAGAACTCCATATGAGATCCAATTACTTGTAGGGTAATGCAAGAGACCTCAGTTATGATGATGCACTAGGTCCATAGCTGGGACTTTGTGTATGTTCTCGAAATGCGTTTGTCGAGTGCTCATTAAGAAAGTTTCTAAACAAGTTTCTGAACGAACTCCTTAAGAAAAGTTCTCCAAAAGTTCCCTATGGAAGAATCCTTTGAAGCATCTGGTCATCACAAACGTTTTGACTACTTGTGGAGCCAAAACGGACTCCGTATGAGTCAGATATCCATGTTTCAGTTAACACTGCGCAAAACTGATTCCGAACGACAGTTACAGACTAGTTCTTGTGTAGTTGCATTCGATTTTTCCATTCTACTTCACTAAACATCTCCTTATGAGATTCGATTACTTGTAGGGAAATGCAAGAGACCTCAGTTATGAAGATGCACTAGGTCCATAGCTGGGACTGTGTGTATGTTCTCGAAATGTGTTTTCGAGTGCTCATTAAGAAAGTTTCTATATAAGTTTCTGAATGAATTCCTTAAGAAAAGTTCTCCAAAAGTTCCCTATGAAAGAATCCTTTGAAGCATCTGGTCATCACAAACGTTTCGACTACTTGTGGAGCCAAAACGGACT
>NW_025301663.1:0-879 GCF_018294505.1 Triticum aestivum
ATGCTCTCGAAGTTTCTTCAACACTAGCCTTAAATGTTCGGCATGTTCTTCCTCGTTCTTGGAGTAGATGAGTATGTCATCGAGATAAACCACGACGAATTTATCCAAATACTCCATGAAGATTGAGTTCATTAACCGAGAAAAGGTGGCTGGAGCGTTGGTTAAACCGAAGGACATGACGGTGTACTCGTATTGGCCATAACGAGTAACAAAGGCCGTTTTAGGAATGTCCCCGTTTCTGATTTTGATTTGATGGTATCCCAACCTCAAATCCATCTTGGAGAAGACTGAGGATCTAGCGAGCTGATCATACAGATCGTTGATCCTGGGAAGTGGATATTTGTTTTTGATTGTGACCAAATTGACAGGTCGGTAATCTACAACCATCCGGTCCGTACCATCCTTCTTCTTGACGAATAGGACGGGGCAAGCCCACGGCGATGAACTAGGGCGGATGAAACCCTTTTTCAAGGATTCATCGAGTTGTTTCTTAAGCTCGGCTAGTTCTAGGGGTGCCATCTTATAAGGTCTTCTAGCAATCGGAACGGTTCCTGGAATGAGGTCTATTACGAACTCAACATCCCTGTCAGGTGGAACACCTGGCAATTCCTCTGGAAAGACATCCGGGAAGTCACGGACTACCGGAACGTCCTCAAGGTCTGGCAAAGGGCTGGCGTTAAGAGAATATAATTGTCGCTTGGCTATTCGGGTCAAGACATTGACTATCTTCCCCGAAGGATGGGTGAGTTGAACAGTCCTAGAGAAGCAATCAATTTTGGCTTGATGAGCTGACATCCAGTCCATACCCAAAATGATATTAATATCTGAAGATTTAAGGGCTATCAAAGATGCGAGGAAAACAAGTCTGTCGACTTGGAT
>NW_025301664.1:0-879 GCF_018294505.1 Triticum aestivum
TGCCAGAATCGGCAAAAACTGTGAGTGTTGATGACCGACACGTAAGCGCACCTTGGGGTTCAACAACTATGAAACCGGTTTGGGGCCCCAAAACGGTGAGTAATAGTCCATGAAACGGGTCAGAATCGACAAAAACCGCGAGTGTTGATGACCAAATCGTAAACGCACCCCAGGGTTCGTTAATCGTGGAAACCTCTCCGGGACCCCAAAATAGTGAGTAATAGTCCACGAAATGGGCCAGAATTGGCCAAATCTGTGAGTGTTGATGACCGACACGTAAGCGCAACTTGGGGTTCAACAACTATGGAAATTCGTTTGGGGCCCAAAAATGGTGAGTAATAGTCCACGAAACGGGTCAGAATCGGCCAAAATCGCTAGTGTTGATGACCAAAAGATAAACGCACACCAGGGTTCGTGTTAATCGTGGAAATCACTCCGGGACCCCAGAACAGTGAGTAATAGTCCACGAAATAGGCCAGAATCGGCCAAATCTGTGAGTGTTGATGACTGACACGTAAGCGCACCTTGGGGTTCAACAACTATAGAAATCGCTTTAGGGCCCAAAAACGGTAAGTAATAGTCCACGAAACGGGTCAGAATCAGCCAAAACCGCGAGTGTTGATGACCAAATCGTAAACGCACCCCAGGGTTCGTTAATCGTGGAAACCGCTCCGGGACCCCAAAACAGTGAGTAATAGTCCACGAAATGGGCCAGAATTGGCCAAATCTATGAGTGTTGATGACCGACACGTAAGCGCGCCTTGGGGTTCAACAACTATGGAAATTCGTTTAGGGCCCAAAAACGGTGAGTAATAGTCCACGAAACGGGCCAGAATCGGCCAAATCTGTGAGTGTTGATGACCGACACGTAATCGCACC
>NW_025301665.1:0-879 GCF_018294505.1 Triticum aestivum
GAAACGGGCCAGAATCGGCCAAAACTGTGATTGTTGATGACCGACACGTAAGCGCACCCCAGGGTTCGGCAATCGTGGAAATCACTCGCGGACCCCAAAACTGAGAAATAGTCCAAGAAACGGGCCAGAATCGGCCCGAACTACGATTGTTGATGATAGATATGTAAGCGCTCCTTGGGGTTTGACAACCATGGAAATCGCTTTGGGATCCCAAAACGGTGAGTAATAGGCCAAGAAACGGGTCAGAATCGGCAAAAACCGCGAGTGTTAATGACCGAGACGTAAACGCACCGCGGGGTTCGTCAATCGTGGAAATCACTCCGGGACCCCAAAACATTGAGTAATAGTCCAAGAAATGGGCCAGAATCGGCCAAAACTACGACTATTGATGGCCGACACGTAGGCGGTTCAAAAACTACGGAAATCGCTTTGAGGCCCCAAAACGATGAAGAATAGTAAACGAAACGGGTCAGAATTGCCCAAAACTGCGAGTGTTGATGACCGACATGTAAGCGCACCTTGGGGGTCCACAACCATGGAAATCGATTTGGGATCTCAAAACGGTGAGTAATTGTCCATGAAACGGTCCATAATCGGCCAAAACAGTGAGTGTTGATGACTGACACGGGAACGCACCCTGGGGTTCGTTAATCATGGAAATCACTCTGGACCCCAAAACAGTGAGTAATAGTCCATGAAATGGGCCAGAATCGGCCAAAACTGTGAGTGTTAATGAACAACACGTAAATGCACCCCGGGGTTCTTTAATCGTGAAATTCACTCCGGGACGCCAAAATAGTGAGTAATAGTCCAAGAAACGGGCCAGAATCGGCCAAAACTGTGAGTGTTGATGACCGACACGTAAGCGCACCTTGGCTT
>NW_025301666.1:0-879 GCF_018294505.1 Triticum aestivum
TCCTTACTAACCATTATGTTTCACTCATTGTAGGTATGGCGGCTTCCCAACCCAACAAACCAACGATGAAGGAGGATGGCGAAGATGAGATGGCGGGATGGTGGGAGAAGGCTGCGAAGAAGCTTAGAGAGGAGGATGCAGCCAAGCTAAAGAAGAAGAAGGAAGAGGAGCTTGAGAAGGAGAGGAAGCGAAAACAGACTGCGGCAAATGCGATGCGCGCTAGGGAGCAAGCGTTGATGAGGAAAGTTGAGGAGGCACAGAAGAAGCGTCAACAGGATTTTGAAGAAAGAACCATGAAGCTTTGGGCAATTGCAGCTGAAAAAGAAGAGAGGGACAATCAGATATTCATGGAGAGGGTGGTTAAGGAGGCTCACCTCATAAGAAAAAGGGAGGAGGAAGAGGAAGAAGAGAGGAAGAAGAAGAAGGGAAAGGGGCCTTGCTCTACGCAATAGAGCTATGTCTCCTCTTCGATTTGGTGGTGAACTACTATGTCTCCTCTTCGATTTGGTTGTGAACTACTATGTCTCCTCCTCGATTTGGTTGTAAGAACTACTATGTGCGGTGAACTACTATGTCTCCTCCTCGATTTGGTTGTAAGAACTACTATGTGTCGTGAAGTACTATGTGTTATGAACTACTAAGTGTCGTGAAGTACTTCGTGCATATGTTCTTTTCACAGTTGTTTGCTTGCTACGTATCAATCCTACTTCACATCTGGGCGCTGCAATCTACAGTTGTTACTTACTATGTTTGCATATGCTACAAAATTCACTAAGTCAAAGTGCAACGCCTAGCATCTAGGCGCTGCACAAACACTTAGCGAAATTTTTGCCTCAAACTGGAGGCATACCTTCTGTTGCTCTCTGGATAGCTACAGAC
>NW_025301667.1:0-879 GCF_018294505.1 Triticum aestivum
CAAAGGCACTTCACTATTTTCTAAACTTATTTGAACTCCAGCCTATTTTGCATTCAGTATGCATCATTCAAAGAGACGCCATCAATTTCCAACACGTTTTGGCATCATTTGCTGTTTTTCAGTCATTTACCGATTTGTTTAGAGAGCTAAATGACGGTGAAATTGAAAATCACTACAAAATGAACTCTGAAAATGTTGGAACTTGGCATGGTATCATCATTTCACCCGCATAGCATGTGCAAAAGAGTAGAGAGGGTCACGGCGCAAACTGGACGCACCTCGTGTCCAAACTGGACAATCTCTTTCGGAGTATCAGGGTTTCGGACGAGAACTCATCTGTTATAAAGGCACTTCAATGTTTTTTAAACTTATTTGAACTCCAGCCTATTTTTGCGTTCAGTATCCATCATTGAAAGTGACGTCATCAATTTCCAACACGTTCTGACATCATTTGCTGTTTTTCAGTCAATTACCGATTTGTTTAGATAGCTAAATGACGGTGAAATTGAAAATCACTAAAAATGAACTCTGAAAATGTTGGAACTTGGCATGGTATCATCATTTCACCCGCATAGCATGTGCAAAAGAGTAGAGAGGGTCACAGCGAAAACTGGACGCACCTCGTGTACAAACTGGACAATCTCTTTCGGAGTATCAAGGTTTCGGACGAGAACTCATCTGTTACAAAGGCACTTCAATGTTTTTTACACTTATTTGAACTCCAGCCTATTTTTGCGTTCAGTATGCATCATTGAGAGGGACATCATCAATTTCCAACACGTTCTGACATCATTTGCTGTTTTTCAGTCATTTACCGATTTGTTTAGATAGCTAAATGACGGTGAAATTGAAAATCACTACAAAATGAACTCTGAAAAT
>NW_025301668.1:0-879 GCF_018294505.1 Triticum aestivum
TCAAAATTCGTTGAGACGACACCGTATGAATTATGGTTTGGGAAGAAACCTAAGCTGTCGTTTCTGAAAGTTTGGGGATGCGATGCTTATGTCAAGAAACTACAACCTGAGAAGCTCGAACCCAAGTTGGAAAAATGCGTCTTCATAGGATACCCTAAGGAAACCATTGGGTATACCTTCTACTTAAGATCCGAAGGCAAGATCTTTGTCGCTAAGAACGGATCCTTTCTGGAAAAAGAGTTTCTCTCGAAAGAAGTAAGTGGGAGGAAAGTAGAACTCGATGAAGTACTACCTCTTGAGCGGGACAGTAGTGCAGCTCAGGAAGATGTTCCTGTGATGCCTACACCAACTGAAGAGAAAAATAATGATAATGATCAAGGTACTCCGGATCAAGTTGCTACTGAACTTCGTAGGTCCGCAAGGACACGTTCCGCACCAGAGTGGTACGGCAACCCTGTCCTGGAAATCATGTTGTTAGACAACGGTGAACCTTCGAACTATGAAGAAGCGATGGCGGGCCCAGATTCCAACAAATGGCTAGAAGCCATGAAATCCGAGATAGAATCCATGTATGAAAACAAAGTATGGACTTTGACTGACTTGCCCGATGATCGGCGAGCGATAGAAAACAAATGGATCTTTAAGAAGAAGACGGACGCGGATGGAAATGTCACCATCTATAAAGCTCGACTTGTCGCTAAGGGTTATCGACAAGTTCAAGGGATTGACTACGATGAGACTTTCTCTCCCGTAGCGAAGCTTAAGTCCGTCCGAATCATGTTAGCAATTGCCGCATACTATGATTATGAGATATGGCAGATGGACGTCAAAACGGCATTCCTTAATGGGCATCTTAAGGAAGAGATGTATATGATACAA
>NW_025301669.1:0-879 GCF_018294505.1 Triticum aestivum
ATAGAGAGAAAGGACGAAGGTCGTCCCCTATGCTTAAGACGTAGGCTCTTCAGTATGCTATGCTGTGTACCGCACCTGAAGTGTGCCTTGCCATGAGTCAGTCAAGGGGTACAAGAGTGATCCATGAATGGATCACAGGACAGCGGTCAAGGTTATCCTTAGTAACTAGTGGACTAAGGAATTTTCTCGATTATGGAGGTGGTAAAAGAGTTCGTCGTAAAGGGTTACGTCGATGCGAGCTTAACACCTATCCGGATAGCTCTGAGTAGAGATACCGGATACGTATAATGGAGCAACAATTTAGAATAGCTCCAAGTAGAACAATTATTTGGAATAGCTCCAAATAGAGCGTGGTAGCTGCATCTAGGAGATGACATAGAGATTTGTAAAGCACACACGGATCTGAAAGGTTCAGATCCGTTGACTAAAACCTCTCTCACAAGCAGAACATGATCAAACCCCAGAACTCATTGAGTCTTAATCACATGATGATGTGAACTAGTTTAATGACACTAGTAAACTCTTTGGATGTTGGTCACATGGTGATGTGACCTGTCAGTGTTAATCACATGGTGATGTGAACTAGATTATTGACTCTAGTGCAATTGGGAGACTGTTGGAAATATGCCCTAGAGGCAATAATAAATTGATTATTATTATATTTCCTTGTTCATGATAATCGTTTATTATCCATGCTAGAATTGTATTGATAGGAAACTCAGATACATGTGTGGATACATAGACAACACGATGTCCCTAGTAAGCCTCTAGTTGACTAGCTCGTTAATCAATAGATGGTTACGGTTTCCTGACCATGGACATTGGATGTCGTTGATAACGGGATCACATCATTAGGAGAATGATGTGATGGACAAGACC
>NW_025301670.1:0-879 GCF_018294505.1 Triticum aestivum
GGACCGCCGTGTTTCTGTGCATATCCGTGTGGGACCACGCCATCAGACCGACGTGGCGGGCGTGTCCGGGTGCCCAATATCCTCCCCATATTTGGGCTGGATATAGTTGTCAGTCAGCCCGGGCGTTTGAGACCTATTTAATGTGCCATCTGGATCGAAAATAGGGATGGCAATGGGTAGAGTATGGGCGGGTACAACCTCCTTCTACCCAAACCCATACCCATTGGTACTTTCTATGCCCACCCACTTCAATACCCATGGGCATAAATTGATACCCATGCCCATACCCATCGGCTATCCTGTACCCAATGGGTATCCATTGGGCACCATAGATAGCATTTAAATGTTGATTTTTTTTAGAGAAATGAGTCTGAAATTCAAGTGATATGGGCGGGCATTATGGCACCAACATACTCTCCTCCGATGGGTGGCTTCTTGGAGGCATCAAGGAAGTATGAGCAGCGGTTGGTGGAAGCCCGACGTAGTGGGAATGAGCACCTGGAATTGGGGGTCACTGATCGAGAGTTTAGAGGAGTTCGATGGCGATGAGTCAAGATTCCATTCTTTCGAGAAGTTATATAGGACGTCAGAGGAGTGTCGAGCAGGCGATTGCAGGCCTATGACCTATGGCTCGTTTAGAGAATACAAGATTTATGGTTGGGACATAGGAGTTAGATGATTACCCCACATTTCATAGGAATAATTTTGATTTGTTAATTTTTTGGGTATCCATTGGGTTACTCATAGGCGCAATTGAAAACCCATGCCCTACCCATAGATTTTGCGGGTATGGATACCCATTACCCGTGGGTACAAAATCTTTCCAAGTCATGCCCATGCCCATTGTTTTCGGATAGGGTACCCGCAGGTACCCATACC
>NW_025301671.1:0-879 GCF_018294505.1 Triticum aestivum
CATGGACTATTACTCATTGTTTTGGGGTCACGGAGTGATTTCAGCGATTGACGAACCTCGGGGTGCGTCTACGTGTCGGTCATCAACACTCGCGGTTCTTAGCGATTCTGACCCGTTTCGTGGACTATTAATTATTGTTTGGGTGTCCCAGAGCGATTTCCATGGTTGTCGAATCCCAAGGAGTGCTTACGTGTTGGTTGTCAAGACTCGTAGTTCAGGCCGATTTTGACCCGTTTGTTGGACTATTACTCGGTTGTGGGGTCTCGAAGTGATTTCCACGATTGACGAACCCCAGGGTGTGTCTACGTGTCGGTCATCACCACTCGCGGTTTTTGTTGATTGTGACCCGGTCGTGGACTATTACTCACCGTTTTGGGGTCCCGAAGCGATTTCCATAGTTGTTGAACCCCGAAGTGCATTTACGTGTCTGTCATCAACACTCGCATTTTTTGTCGATTGTGACCTGTTTCATGGACTATTACTCACCATTTTGGGGCCCGTAGCAATTTCCATAGATGTTGAACCCCAAGGTGCACTTACGTGTCGGTCATCAACACTCGCATTTTTGTCGATTGTGACCCGTTTCGTGGACTATTACTCACTGTTTTGGGGT
The DNA here is from genome assembly GCF_018294505.1 of Triticum aestivum. Lineage (NCBI taxonomy): Eukaryota > Viridiplantae > Streptophyta > Magnoliopsida > Poales > Poaceae > Triticum > Triticum aestivum. The sequence continues at coordinate 614 of NW_025301671.1, forward strand.
CTCGTAGTGATTTCCATAGTTATTGAACCCCAAGGTGCACTTACGTGTCGGTCATCAACACTCGCAGTTTTGGCCGATTCTGGCCCATTTCGTGGACTATTACTCACTGTTTTGGGATCCCGGAGTGATTTCAGCGATTGACGAACCCCGGGGTGCGTCTGCTTGTCGGTCATCAACACTCGCGATTTTTAGCGATTCTGACCCGTTTCGTGGACTATTAATTATTGTTTGGGGTCCCAGAGCGATTTCCATGGTTGTCGAATCCC
>NW_025301672.1:0-879 GCF_018294505.1 Triticum aestivum
ACAATGAGTGTTGATGACCGACATGTATGAGCACCTTGGGGTTCAACAACAATGGAAATCGATTCGGGAACCCCAAAACGGCGAGTAATAGTCCATGAAACGGGTCAGAATCGACAAAAACCGCGAGTGTTGATGACCGACATGTAAGTGCACCCCGGGGTTAGTTAATCATGGAAATCACTACGGGACCCCAAAGGAGTGTTTAATAGTCCACGAAACGGGCCAAAATCGGCCAAAACTATGAGTGTTGATGACCGACACGTAAGAGCACCTCAGGGTTCAACAACTATTGAAATCGTTGGGCACCAAAACAATGAGTAATAGTCCATGAAATGGGCCAGAATTGACAAAAACCGCGAGTGTTGATGACCGAAACGAAAATGCATCCGGGGTTTGTCAATCGTGGAAATCCGTCCGGGATCCCAAAACTGAGTAATAGTCCAAGAAACGGGCCAGAATCGACCAAACTGCAAGTCTTGACGACCAACACGTAAGCATACCTTGGGGTTCGACAACCATGGAAATCGCTTTGGGACCACAAAACGTTGAGTAATAGTCCACGAAATGGGTCAGAATCAACCAAAACCGGGCGTGTTGATGACCGACACTTAAACACGCCCTGGGGTTCGTCAATGGTGGAAATCACACCGGGACGCCAAAACAGTGAGTAATAGTCCACGAACCAGGCCAGAATCGGCCAAAATTGTGAGTGTTGATGACCGACATGTAAGCGCATCTCGGGGTTAGTTAATCGTGGAAATCACTCCGGGACCCCAAAGGAGTGATTAATTGTCCGCGAAACGGGCCAGAATCGGCCAAAACTATGAGTGTTGATGACCGACACGTAAGAGCACCTCAGGGTTCAACAACTATGGAAAT
>NW_025301673.1:0-879 GCF_018294505.1 Triticum aestivum
CCCTCCCTCTGGATCTCGACGCGCCGCCGCCCCCACCCCACTCCTCCGGCGTTCCTCCCATACGGTCGCCGCTCGGCCCTCCCCATCGTGCTCCCGATCCAGATCCCTCCCCTCCCCACTCTCAAATCCAACTTCCCGAGACGGAGGCCGTAGTGGACATGGTCGCCACCACCGTCCTCTCCCTCGTCGTCCTCGGCGGCGGCATCTGGCTGAGCCACTGGGCCGCCACCATCGACTGCGAGCAGTTCCTGGAGCGGCTGGTCATCGCGCTGGAGGCGCTGCTCGCGGGGCTCGGGGGCTCGCTGTGGCGGACGGCCTCCTCCCCTGCGCTGCCTCCCTCCTCCCTTGCATTCCGATTCAAATCCGTCCTCACGGGGCAGATCTAATCCGATCCAGGGCGCCGCCATGATGCAGCACCACCACCAGCTAGACCAGTGGCTCGTCGGCGTCCGCTGCTCTGACCAGGCACAGGAGTCGCTCGACAAGCTGCAGGCCTCGCTCCCTCCCTCCCTCCTCGACGGATCCAGGAACCCTAGATGGCCAGGGTGAGACTATAGGAGGTCAGACCCCTCCTCTCATTCTCTTCTTCTTCTTCTATGTCTAGTTTTTTTCCTCTCCGCATCTCATCTGATGTAGACGTGTGTGCGTTCAGTCGTGTGCAGGCACTGTCCTCCCATCTCATCTCCCTTGGTGGTGAAGGAAGGAGTCCATGGAGACGGAAGCTGCTGCCCTCCCATCTCATCTCCCTCCTTGCACGGTGAAGGAAGGAGGCCATGGAGAGAGAAGCTGCTGGGGATGCCGATGCCGATGCCGATTCAGGAGGAGGGCCATGGAAGGTCCTCTCCTTTCCTCTATCTTGTTCGCTTGAGTCCTGTTTCC
>NW_025301674.1:0-879 GCF_018294505.1 Triticum aestivum
TAAAATTGAAAAGCATTTCAAATGAACTCTGAAAAGGTTGAAAGTTGGCATGATATCATCATTTCATCCACATAGCATGTGCAAGAAAGTTGAGAGGGTTACGGCAAAAACTGGATGCACTTCGTGTACAAAACGGACAATCTCTTTCAAAGTATCAGGATTTCCTCCGGAAACTCGTCTGTTACAAAGGGATTTCATTTTTGAAAACTTATTTGAACTCCTGACTTTTTGTGTGTTCAAAATGCACCATTCAAGGCCACATCATCATTTTTCAATCCTTTCTGACTTCATTTTTTATTTTTCATGCATTTACTAATTATTTTGAGCTATAAGACCCTAAAATTGAAAAGCATTTCAAATGAACTCTAAAAATGTTGAAAGTTGGCATGATATCATCATTTCATCCATATAGCATGTGCAAGAAAGTTGAGAGGGTTACGGCAAAAACTGGATGCACTTCGTGTACAAAACGGACAATCTCTTTCAAAGTATCAGGATTTCATCCGGAAACTCGTCTCTTACAAAGGGATTTCATTTTTTTTAAACTTATTTGAACTCCTGACTTTTTGTGTGTTCAAAATGCACCATTCAAAGCCACATCATCATTTTTCAATCCTTTCTGACTTCATTTGTTATTTTTCATGCATTTACTAATTATTTTGAGCTATAAGACCCTAAAATTGAAAAGCATTTCAAATGAACTCTGAAAAGGTTGAAAGTTGGCATGATATCATCATTTCATCCACATAGCATGTGCAAGAAAGTTGAGAGGGTTACGGCAAAAACTGGATGCACTTCGTGTACAAAACGGACAATCTCTTTCAAAGTATCAGGATTTCATCCGGAAAACTCGTCTGTTACAAAGGGATTTCATTTTTT
>NW_025301675.1:0-879 GCF_018294505.1 Triticum aestivum
AGTTCCTTGCGATGCCTTGGTTGGCCTTCCCGGCAAGCTCCTCTTGCCGGGGCCTTGTCTCCTTGGCTTGAATACTTTGTTCTTGAATGGTTCCAAAGGAACCACGGAGGACCTTGGCGGTCACCCAGCAAGCCTTGCCGCGGGGTGCTGCAAGTGCCCGTGCACAAGTTCGGGATACTAGGGTACCCCTACTCTAGTACACCGACAGTCTCATGCGTCCGAGCATTTTCCCCGTTGTCCGTTTTGCAATCCGGCACTCCTATGTCCTCCGGCGTTCCCCTTTTGCCTCTCGTTGTGAGTGGGTGTTAAACATTCTTGGAATGGACCGAGTCTTGCCAAGAGGCCTTGGTATATCACCGGTAGACCGCCTGTCAAGTTTCGAGCCATTTGGAGGTCGTTTGATACTCCAACGGTTATCCGTGTAGCCCGAAACCCCACCCCCTTTCTCTTTGCAGCCCAACACCCTTCCAAAGTGGCCAAAACCCATCCTAACCCCCTCCATGCTCTCGGTCGTTCGATCACAATCGTGTGGGTGAAAACCGCTCCTCATTTGGACTCTCCTAGCTCCCTCTACCTATAAATTAGTCCACCTCCCCCGAATTCGCGGAGGAAATCCTACCCTAACCCTAGTCCTCTTCCTCCCGTCGCCACCGGATGTGTCCGCCCGCGTCGGACATGTCCGCCCCGGCCGCCACAGCCACTCCCGACTAGCCACGTGTCCTCCGCCGCCATCTCTCTCGTGCCCCGCCGCCGCGGCCCGCGAGCCCACGGCCGGCCCGCCCTGGGCCGCACCCGGGCCAGTGCGCCCCTCCGCCTGCGCCTCGCCGCCTGTCCGCCCCAAGCGCCGCCGCCGAAGCCCGCCACTGCCCGCGCGTTGCC
>NW_025301676.1:0-879 GCF_018294505.1 Triticum aestivum
GGCGTTCTGTCGCGGTGTTGCCCCCTGTCGGCCGTTACAGTGGCTCTGCCGCCGCAAAGCACGCCGGCGTAGGCGGGCCAGGGCGCCACCGACGCCAGGAAGGCGCCAAGCGCGCATGTGAAGCTCCGGACAAGAGGAAGGGGCTGCGAGCATCGAGCCAAATGCACAGTGAGCATGTGACTGAAGTTCTGTTGGGAAAACGACACTGAAACTCTGAATTTACTGAATATGAACAAAAACAGTGCATGCCAAGTGTTCGACAGAATGATTCTGGCATGTAGGGATTTTTCCTTGAGCTGATTTTTGGTGGAGAGGTCTCTCATTGCAACTAGAGGTTGCCTGAATTTTGGTGGAATTTTTGGAGAAGTGTAGATATGAATTTCACCAAATTTGGCAAATCTGGTCCAAACTTGTAGAGAGTGAAATTTGAAATTTTTGAAAGGAAGAAGAGTGGATCAAGATGGTTCTAGGTTGTGGGTACTAAGGACTATCCAGGGGAGTTGGTTTGGGATCAAGGATCAAAGGCATTAGCGTACTTGCTTTGCAAATCACCTAGGTTCACAAGAAAGGACATAATTGTTTTGGGAAAAGAAATAATTGGAATAAAATCCAAAAATGGATTTTATTAGTTTGGACAGAATGCTTGGGTTGTACCAAAGTGGAAGGAGAGGTTTTGGGGAAGTTTTTACCATAGGAGGTATGGTAAACAAGAATGGATCAAAATCAAACAAAAGCCCAAAACCAAAAGGGTTTCTCTTTAGAAGAAAATAAATCCAAGAAAAGATTTTCAGAGGGCAAACTCAGAAGAGGGTTTTTAAGAAGGGTTTAAGTGACCTTCTTCAAACCAAGCAAGGCTCTTTCTGAAAACAAAACCACAAA
>NW_025301677.1:0-879 GCF_018294505.1 Triticum aestivum
ATGAATCTCGAACGTGATGCTACACATATTCATAATGTGAGTACCAAAAGAAGTAAGGTTGATAATGATAGTCCCACATACTTGTGGCACTGCCGCCTTGGTCACATAGGTGTTAAACGCATGAAGAAGCTCCATGCTGATGGACTTTTAGAGTCTCTTGATTATGAATCATTTGACACGTGCGAACCATGCCTTATGGGTAAAATGACCAAGACTCCGTTCTCAGGAACAATGGAGCGAGCAACCGACTTATTGGAAATCATACATACTGATGTGTGCGGTCCGATGAGTGTTGAGGCTCGCGGTGGCTATCGTTATGTTCTCACCCTCACTGATGATTTAAGTAGGTATGGGTATATCTACTTAATGAAACACAAGTCTGAAACCTTTGAAAAGATCAAGGAATTTCAGAGGGAGGTTGAAAATCAACGTGACAGGAAAATCAAGTTTCTACGATCAGATCGTGGAGGAGAGTACTTGAGTCACGAGTTTGGGGCACACTTAAGAAAATGTGGAATAGTTTCACAACTCACGCCGCCTGGAACACCTCAGCGTAATGGTGTGTCCGAACGTCGTAATCGCACTCTGTTAGATATGGTGCGATCTATGATGTCTCTTACCGATTTACCGCTTTCTTTTTGGGGCTATGCTTTAGAGACTGCCGCATTCACTTTAAATAGGGCTCCGTCGAAATCCGTTGAGACGACACCGTATGAATTATGGTTTGGGAAGAAACCTAAGCTGTCGTTTCTAAAAGTTTGGGGATGCGATGCTTATGTCAAGAAACTTCAACCTGAAAAGCTCGAACCCAAATCGGAAAAATGCGTCTTCATAGGGTACCCAAAAGAAACTATTGGGTACACCTTCTACCTCAGATCC
>NW_025301678.1:0-879 GCF_018294505.1 Triticum aestivum
TTTTTTTTTAATTAAACAAAGTATTTAGGTCACATATTTGGTCCAAAGTCAAATAAAACATGTCATGAAATGCTCCAACGCTATAAGAGCCTAAACTATTAGCATCATCAAAATTGCACGTCATAAACCAATTTTACTTGGTTACGCTACATGCGGGCACGATATTCGTGTTATGCGATGTTAGTAGTAATACAAGTAAGATAAATATAAATAAAACATTCATGCTACATATTTTGGCCAAAGTCATATAAAAGATGTTACAAACATGCTCCAATGCTATAAGGGCCTAAACTATTAGCATCATCACAAATGAATATCACAAACTTACTTTACGTGGGTTATGCTACACACGAGCGCCAATGAAATGATGCTATGTGGAGTTAGTGCTAATACCATGTGAGGGACAAACATAAACAAAAATGATAGATGTCATACGACTCATGCAACACCATAATTGCTCCACAAACCTTTGCTTGGTTATGCTGCACGCGGGCATTATCTTAGTGCCACGCGGTGTTAGTAGTAATACAGGTAAAGCAGAACTTAATAAAAATAAGTTCACTCCATATCCACATATGCATACAAAATTCATGCAAAATACATGATAAGGCATATTTCATGTAGCCCACATAGGCTTTAAACAAATAAAAATATCATAAACAAACTCCATTCGGGTCAAGCTATACGTGTGTGTCATATCATTGCACCGCGTGGTTAGTATTGATACCGTGTGAAGTCAGAGTCAACAAAATATGGCACATATCATATGCACCATAAAAAGCATCAAACTTGTGTCAGAAAGCTTCAGCCCATTACGCTACACACGGGCACCATATCAGTGTCGCGCGGTGATAGTAGTAATGTGATGATGCGAAACTT
>NW_025301679.1:0-879 GCF_018294505.1 Triticum aestivum
TCTTTTTCTAATTATTTCAGTTTTCTATTTTGCAGGTTTGTTTTGAATTTGGTTTTGAAACCAATTCAATTTATTTTGCTTCTGACAATATTTTTAGGAGCTAAAAGAATTTAAACAATGCTCCACAAAATATTTCAGAATTATTGGACCTATATTTATTTAATAGTAGATATAAATCCAATTCAAATAATTATTGATTTAATTCAAATGCCCAAATTAAATGTTTCTGAGACACCAAAAATATTGGTTTGGATTTTACCTCTTGCCAATATTTCCAGAGGATATCAGGAACATTTTCTTGGACACATTTGAGAAGATTTAATTGTTGGTTATTTTTAGAGGTTTCTGAGGCTTTGAAAATTCCTCAATTCAAATTTCATTTGAATTTAAACATGATGCAGCAAGAGGTCTAGCCTAGTGCATTACCAGAAGCTAGGGATGTGACAACTCACCCCACTAAACAAGAATCTCGTCTCGAGATTCAAGCGTAGGGTAGGATGAAGGGGAAGCGGAAACTAGTACAATCTTCACGATCCAGGTTGCACTTCAAATGAACGTTGATTTGAACACCATCTTTGCCTTGTCGTCTTGCTCTGAGAAATCCTGCCAACATGGCCTGGAGGGAAGGAGACTCTAGAAGGGTCGATCTTCTCGAAGGTCGAACAACTCAGGATTAACTCACGGAATGAGACATAGAACCATCTCTCGAGTTGAGACACGAGATACACATCCATAGGAATGGAGTGAAGCAGATGACGAAGGTTCACTAGGTAGACCACAATTTCACGCTTAAGAAGGTGGTAAACGATTGTCAACGTAGCGAGGAGTTGAGTTGCCATGATACCATAACGATACACCTTAGGGAAGGTGACTCGTAGA
>NW_025301680.1:0-879 GCF_018294505.1 Triticum aestivum
AGCTCTATCGTCCGCCATTATGTCAGTCCTGAAAACATGTAGTAAAAACAAATTAATTAAGTGAAGAAGGGGGGCGGTGGCGGTGGCGGTGGCGAAAGGGCGGTGGCGAAAGGAGGGGGCGAGGAAGGGGTGGGAGAGGGTGTCGCGGTAGAGCGCGAGACGGGGCGGCAGACGACGGCGTCACGGAGAGGGGAGGCGAGGACAACACATTTATAACCCTCGCCGTCCCCTCTCGATCCCTAAAAAAACACCGCGCGCATCGCCGCCCCCCTCGCCGCCCCTCTCCGTATAAACAAATTGTCCGAACAGAGCTTGGAGTAGACTGGCTAGGGTTTGGCCAGGGATGCGGATGGAGACGAATATATGTGGGGTCGGGATGGCCCATGTGCAGGGCGGGGGGTGCTGGCCACACTCTTTTTTCTTTTCTTTTTCATTTCATTTCATTTTTTCTTTTCCTGTTTTTATCCTTTTCATCTTTAAAACAATTCACGTATTCGTGAATTTAAAAATTATTCGTGTATTTCAAAAAATTATTCGTGTATTTCAGAATAGTTCACGTATTTAATTTTTTCACTGATTCATGACATATTCGTGAATTTAAAAATTATTCGTGTATTTCAAAAAATTGATTTTATTAGACACAAAAAATTCTTTCACGTATTTTCACGTATTTAATTTTAAAAATTCTTTCTTTTTTTCTTCTTCCTTTTTTTTCTTCTTTCTTTTTTTCTTCTGTTGTTTTCTTCCTTTTTCTTTTTTTCTTCCTTTTTCCTTTTTTCTTCCTTTTTCTTGTTTTTCTTCTGTTTTTCTTTTGTTTTCTTCTTCCTTCTTTCTTCTTCTTCCTTTTTCCTTTTTCTTTCTTCTTCTTCTTCCTTTTTC
>NW_025301681.1:0-879 GCF_018294505.1 Triticum aestivum
TGTGTGGTGTTCTATGTCTGTTGTATTCCTTTTTGCTATTTTTTGGGGCTTCTTCTCATTCTTCTTTGGCACCTACGCTCTGCTTGGGGAAACTTTGTACATGGCAATACATAGATCGGAATTGAGATTTGGAGCAATTTTATTCGTTTTCCTTTGTACTGATGTTGCCATTATTTGTGCGATGATGCCATTATATTGTACAAAGGGAAGAGACAGATAGAGAGATGGATAGAAATTACTAGCTACTGTATTTGTGTTGTAATTGTTTATTATCAAAGCTTGTTGTTTATTGGTTGTTGTTGCATATTGTTGTGATGGAAAGTCAATTTTGATTATTTCAAAGTAATGTCGGGTTGAATAATTTGAACTAGACTACAACATGTTGATCTCGATGAGTTTGAACACGATTAACATGATTGTGCAATTTTTAGTGACTAAAATAGGTGGGTGAGGTACTTTTACTTCTGGTGCAATGCACGAGCATTTGTTCTAGTAAATGATAAACCAAGGAAAGTGAAGGTATCCAGTGACCCCATGCAAGTTAGTGTCGCTTTGAATCCCGGTCAGAAGGCATGTACAAGTGACCAAAAAGTCTGGTTTATAATATCCCTATTGGCCGGAGACGTTCACCAAAACATTGATGAGTTGGAGATTTTTCTTAGACTATTGGCCATATGCCAATTGGAAATTCAGAAAAATGGATCCAGTTGGGAGATGGAAGCAGTGGAACTAATGGCATACCAATGGTTCATCAGGGTCTTGTGCCTCCAGTAGCCGTCTACTATCTTGAAGTAATATTTGTAATATTCATGACTTAAATCCCCCTCCCCCCCCCCCCACACACACACAAGGGATGACCGATGGAGGTGCAGGCACACA
>NW_025301682.1:0-879 GCF_018294505.1 Triticum aestivum
ATCCATTTCACCTAAATTAGCTCTTAAATGATCCATTTCACCTAAGTTAGCTGAAAATGATCCATTTCAACTAAATTAGCTCAAAAATGATCCATTTCAACAAAGTTAGCTCAAAACCGATCCATTTCAACTAAGTTAGCTCAAAAACGATCCATTTGACCTAAGTGAGCTAAAAAAGATCCATTTCACCTTAGTTACCTCAAAAACGATCCATTTCACCTTAGTTACCTCAAAAACGATCCATTTCTAACTTTCTTATTTTGCCATTTTGCAGATTTCATTATGTGCTGGATGGAGTGCTTGTTCTACTCTTCTTCTTCTTGTCTTCTCATTCTTGTCTTCTCATTCTAGTCACCTTAGCTATGGAGTGCTACTTTATGTATGGATGGAACTTCTTTATGTATGAAATGATGGATGGAACTTGTTTATGTATGAAATGATGGATGGACCTTGTTTATGTATGAAATGATGTATGAACTTGTTTATGTGATGATTGCCTGTGAAATATATCTATATGTCATATATATTTTCTATGCAAATTGTGGGATTTAACAAAAAACAGAAAAAACAGACAATATGCAGGCTCTTTGCCGTCTGCCACCGACGGCAAAGAGCTCTTTGCCGTCTGCCGCGGACGGCAAAGAAGCCACGTGGCAGCCAACTGTGCTTCCTGGGAGCTGACCCATTTGGTCAGTTTGCCTACAGTGGCAGACGGCAAAGACTTTGCCGTCCGTGGCAGACGGCAAAGAATCAGTGGCAGACGGCAAAGAACCTGCCATCTAGTGACGTGTAGATGACATCATAAGGCGGACGGCAAAGACCAGAGAAATTTTGCCGTCTGCGGCGGACGGCAAAGGTCTGCCGTTAGCCACTTAACGG
>NW_025301683.1:0-879 GCF_018294505.1 Triticum aestivum
ATGCATTAGAGTGTTGCATCATGTTTACTTTTTCATCAGAAACTTGAAATGGGGATGACAGAACCCCCAGTCCCCTCTGAAACCAACTAGGGTTACTAAAATAATTTTTCAATGAACCTGAAATGCCCTTCTAAAATGCCCATCATTTTTGCCTTGGTTCAGAACCTCTGCCAAAAGTGGTGCACATTTTCCTAGGCCATCCTAAGGTTTTTGATTTAAATCATAAATATTTGAATTTGGGCATTTAAAATAATATAAAATATTTAAATGCTCAAATATCTCCAAACTAAAATGTTTCATGTTGGAAATAATCCAACTATGGGCCAGAAATAGTTTGGTGATTTTTGGAGTTGCCTAGGTATTTTATTTAATTCAACAAAGTTGCAGATATATTAAATAAAAACAGAAACAGAAAAACTAAAAGGGAGAAGCTTACCTGGGCTCCTCCCTGTGCAGCCCAGCCAGCTGCCCGGCCCAGCCAGCAGCCGGCCCAGCCCACCTTCCTCCTCTGTCGTCTTCGTCCCGACAGAGGGAGGGGAGTGTGGCCGGCGCGCGCGCACGGCCACCGCGCCACGCCACCTCTCTCCCTGCCTGCCTGCCCTCCCCTCCTCGCCTCGGTGTCCCTGGACGACGCCACGCCTCCCCCCTGCTCTCTCTCACTCTCCCCCGGCTCTCCCCTCGCTCTCTCCCTCGCCCGGCCGAACACCACAGTCGCCGCCGTTCGCCTTAGCCGCTGTCTCCGACCACCCCTCGCTCCCCCGACTAGCTCAGGAGCTCCGCCTCGACTCCCTCTTCCTCCCCACCGCTCCACAGCTCCCCGGAAGCCCTGCATCGCCGCCACGTCGCCGTTCCCCTCTTCGGGCTCCGACCACTGTCGCC
>NW_025301684.1:0-879 GCF_018294505.1 Triticum aestivum
TTTCAAATGAACTCTGAAAAGGTTGAAAGTTGGCATGGTATCATCATTTCATCCACATAGCATGTGCAAGAAAGTTGAGAGGGTTACGGCAAAAACTGGATGCACTTCGTGTACAAAACGGACAATCTATTTCAAAGTATCATGATTTCATACGGAAACTCGTCTGTTACAAAGGGATTTCATTTTCTAAAACTTATTTGAACCCCTGACTTTTTGTGTGTTCAAAATGCACCATCCAAAGCCACATCATCATTTTTCAATCCTTTCTGACTTCACTTGTTATTTTTCATGCATTTACTAATTATTTTGAGCTATAAGACCCTAAAATTGAAAAGCATTTCAAATGAACTCTGAAAAGGTTGAAAGTTGGCATGGTATCATCATTTCATCCACATAGCATGTGCAAGAAAGTTGAGAGGGTTACGGCAAAAACTGGATGCACTTCGTGTACAAAACGGACAATCTCTTTCAAAGTATCAGAATTTCATACAGAAACTCGTCTATTACAAAGGGATTTCTTTTTTAAAACTTATTTGAACTCCTGACTTTTTGTGTGTTCAAAATGCACCATTCAAGCCACATCATCATTTTTCAATCCTTTGTGACTTCATTTGTTATTTTTCATGCATTTACTAATTATTTTGAGCTATAAGACCCTAAAATTGAAAAGCATTTCAAATGAACTCTGAAAAAGGTTGAAAGTTGGCATGGTATCATCATTTCATCCACATAGCATGTGCAAGAAAGTTCAGAGGGTTACGGCAAAAACTGGATCCACTTCGTGTACAAAACGGACAATCTCTTTCAAAGTATCATGATTTCATACGGAAACTCGTCTGTTACAAAGGGGTTTCATTTTCTAAAACTTATTTGAACTCC
>NW_025301685.1:0-879 GCF_018294505.1 Triticum aestivum
CGGGGAAGACCCACAGCAAGATCCCCTCCGTGTAGACCCCACGCGTCCGTTTCCCCCCTCCAGGTGCCGGCGGCAGCGCCGTTCGTGAGGGGGGCACACCCCGGACACGCATGCCGGGCGTTTGCAACCGCGAAAACACTTCCAGACTTGTGGGAGGCCGCCGGCGCAAGATTTGGCGGCATGCTAGCCCCCGGAGGCCGCCGGCCACAGCCGTAGACGCGCGAAGGGCAATCCGCGTAGAGGGAATTTTTCGGATACTTCTCCATCACCAAAAATTATGAAAAAATACCATCGTTCCTATAGCACATGTGCCGACGTCGTGCAAAAAAATCATGATTTTATCGCGCTCCGAGTATTTAGTAATATTGACGCCGCATCGTTACCACAGAACGTCTACTACCGTGTCATCGCCGTCCGTGAGGGGGGCCACGCCCCGGAGACGCGTCCCGCCTCTTCGGACATGCCACCACACCACCCCGCATGTATGAGGGCCCGGTGCGATGCTCCGGTGGCATTGCTACCCCCCCCCAGTGCCCCCGTCCTGCCTAACCCTGTAGCGTCTGACCACGGGATCTCCCCCTTTGACTTTGCACGGACGGGCTTTGACCAATGGACCTCCCCACCCTGTTGTGTTAGGTCAGCCCATAGGAACACTTTGGAGCAACATCCGGGGAAGTCCCACAGCAAGATCCCCTCCGTGTAGGCCCCATGCGTCCGTTTCCCTCCTCCAGGTGTCGGCGGCAGCGCCGTTCGTGAGGGGGGAACACCCCGGACACGCGTGCCGGGCGTTTGCAACCGCGACAACACTTCCAGACTTGTGAGAGGCCGCCGGTGCAAGATTTGGCGGCATGCTAGCCCCCGGAGGCCGCCGGCCACAGC
>NW_025301686.1:0-879 GCF_018294505.1 Triticum aestivum
GCAAATCAGGAAATCTATCCTTACGCAAATGTAACCAAACAAGATCTCCAGGTGCAAACACAACATGTTTTCTACCCTTATCTCCAGCAAGTTTATATTTAGCATTCATACGCTCAATGTTTTCCTTAGTTAACTCATGCATTTTTAAAATCAATTCAGCACGTTGTTTAGCATCAAAATTAACCTTCTCCGAAGATGGAAGAGGCAACAAATCAATAGGTGCACGAGGTAGGAAACCATACACAACTTCAAAAGGGCACATCTTAGTAGTATAATGCAATGAACGATTATAAGCAAATTCAATATGAGGCAAGCATTCCTCCCACATTTTCTTATTATTCTTCAAAACAGCCCTAAGAATAGTAGACAACGTTCTATTGACTACTTCAGTTTGTCCATCAGTTTGGGGGTGACAAGTAGTACTAAAAAGCAGTTTTGTCCCCAACTTAGCCCATAAACATCTCCAAAAGTGGCTAAGAAATTTAGTATCACGATCTGAAACAATAGTATTTGGCACAACATGCAAGCGAATAATTTCACGAAAGAACAAATCAGCAACATTAACAGCATCATCGCTTTTATGACATGGTATAAAGTGTGCCATTTTCGAGAATCTATCCACGACAACAAATATGCTATCCCTCCCCTTCTTTGTTCGAGGTAAACCTAAAACAAAGTCCATAGATATATCCTCCCAAGGAACACTAGGTACAGGCAAAGGCATATATAAACCATGAGGATTGAGTCGTGACTTAGCTTTTTGACATGTAGTGCATCGAGCAATAAAACGCTCAACATCCCGTCTCATCTTTGGCCAAAAGAAATGTGTAGCAAGTACGTCCTCCATCTTCTTCACGCCAAAGTGTCCCATTAATCCTC
>NW_025301687.1:0-878 GCF_018294505.1 Triticum aestivum
CGACCCCTAGCCCGCCGCCCGGAGCCCCGCCGGCGATCACCGGAGGTAGCCCCGCCCCGATCCGGTTTTCCCTAAAAACCGTGTCCGGTTTTTTTTTATTTTAAAAAACGTGTTCGGTTTTTTTTTAAAAAAATAAACTAGATTGGTTTTATTTTTCGGTTTTCTTATTTAACAAACGTTCACCGGACCGTTCGTTTCAATGAACGCGTTCGTTGGATTGGTTCTGTTAACGAACGTCCGTTATTTAAATAGTTCGTCGTTTTTCTTTTAATCGGATTTAATCCGTTATTTTTCTGATTCGATTTCCGATCCAATTTTCAAATCTGTTTTATTTCTTGCTCGTTTATCGGAATCAGGTGATTCAAACGCCTGGAGTTTCGTAATGAAACCGCCGTTCCGACTAACCAACTTTCACAGAGTTTTGCTACTGTGAAATTTTGACCTAATTTCAGATTTCTAAACCGAGTCGTTCTCTCTCGAGTTCCGACTTTCGATGCCTTATTTGATTCGATTCTTTTGCAACCAGGGTTCTTAAGTTGAACTCTCTGGTTAGATCTTTTATTCGAGATTTCCCTGTGCATTAGATGAGTACTTATTGTATGCTTGTTGTTTGTCTGCGTTAGATCACCCGGAGTGCGCCGCTTGTTACTTCGAATCTCTAGGTCACGCGGATCATCAGCAAGGCAAGTAACACTTGATCATATCTTTCCTACTACCCAGTTTTATTGCATTAGATCAAACCCTCAAACACTTGCATTGTTTAGGATCTAAATTAAATTGTGGGATTGGGAAGTAGAATTGAGGTAGTACCTATTACCTGTTACTTATGAAACCTTGGGAGTTACTTCTACGTTTGCTTATTATGCTATGCTATGCTA
>NW_025301688.1:0-878 GCF_018294505.1 Triticum aestivum
ATGAAGTCAGAAAGGGTTGAAAATTGATGATGTGGCTTTGAATGGTTCATTTTGAACACACAAAAAGTTTGGAGTTCAAATAAGTTCAAAAAATGTCCCTTTGTAAACAGATGAGTTTTCGTGCGAAACCCTTATACTTCGAAAGAGATTGTCCATTTTGTACACGAAGTGCATCCAGTTTTTGCCGTAACCCTCTCAACTTTTTAGCACATGCTATGTGGGTGAAATGATGGTACCATGCCAATTTTCAACATCTTTAGAGTTCATCTGAAGTGCTTTTCAATTTCTGGGTCATTCAGCTTAAAAAATTAGTAAGTACATGAAAAATAACAAATGAAGTCAGAAAGAGTTGAAAATTGATGATGTGGCTTTGAATGGTTCATTTTGAACACACAAAAAGTCTGGAGTTCAAATAAGTAAAAAAAAAGAAATCCCTTTGTAAACAGATGATTTTTCGTCTGAAACCCTAATACTTCGAAACAGATTGTCCGTTTTGTACACGAAGTGCACCCAGTTTTTGTCGTAACACTCTCAACTTTTTAGCACATGCTATTTGGGTGAAATGATGATACCATGCCAATTTTCAACCTCTTCAGAGTTCATCTGAAGTGCTTTTCAATTTCAGGGTCATTTAGCTCAAAAAAATTAGTAAATGCATGAAAAATAACAGATGAAGTCAGAAAGGGTTGAAAATTGATGATGTGGCTTTGAATGGTTCATTTTGAACACACAAAAAGTCTGGAGTTCAAATAAGTTCAGAAAATGAAATCCCTTTGTAACAGATGAGTTTTCGTCCGAAACCCTAATACTTCGAAAAAGATTATCCATTTTGTACACGAAGTGCATCCAGTTTTTGCCGTAACCCTATTAACTTTTTA
>NW_025301689.1:0-878 GCF_018294505.1 Triticum aestivum
ATATGGATAATAAGAGTAGTAGAAAGCAATTTCATTTTCATGAGCTCAATGAGTTGAGTTATGTAATAGATTACTCTGAGATTGTAATAGTTCATGACTCAATAAAGTTGTAATGTCACATGCTGAAAAGCTTTAAGGAGTTGTCATATTTTATCTTATCTTGGAAATTAATATTCTTGATGAACATGGAAGAAGATGAGTTGTGATGCATAAACAGGAAATTGGAAATTGAGTTTGAAGTTCTGTTTGGATGATATGAATGTATGCCCCAGGGGATAAGTACCTTATTCTGAGCATCATTTCTGTTTCACAACTGCAGATGACGACCCTTTATGAGTCTTTCCTTAAAGGTCCGGAAACAATCATGACCCTGACAAGTGATCATGATTACCCGAAGATCCTGAAGGACATGATGAAGCATATTTACCTTGAATGAGATGCAATCTACAAAGGCTACCCTTTCATGCAAAAGGGAGTGGAACTTTGGTATGTGGAGGTACACCTCCACCATTTGAAAGGAGTTTGCCCAAAGATGATGGGGCAGTACTTTTTCATTTCACGTGTGCCACAAGCAACTTTCTTCGATGCTGTTCGTGAAGCAGCCATGGAAGCCATACGCCAGATCGGAGAAATACTTGAAGCAAGACTCCGTTATACTCAGGAATACCTAAGCGAAGTGCATGCAGAGATGATGGAGGTCAAGCTCAAGGCCACCATGATGAAACAGAAGATTGAAGATTTCAAGGCGCATGTCGCACAATTCCAGTGGGACTGAAGAATCCTCGAGAAAGATAAATAAATAAAGTTAGAAGTAATGTCTGACCATACCGAACCATGTGGGTGGCGACATTTGTAATAAACTTTTGGAATTTGGATTC
>NW_025301690.1:0-878 GCF_018294505.1 Triticum aestivum
AATAATTATTTAGTAACACTAATATTTCTTGAATAATTAGTTTGACCATTGTTTGACCACAGTTTGACCACAGTTTGACCAGATTTGACCAAAACTCAAAATAACTGAAATAATTATTTAGTAACACTAATATTCTAGAATAATTAGTTTGACCATTGTTTGACCACAGTTTGAAATTTTTTCGATTTTTTCCACTCTAGATCTTAAAAGCCCCGTAACTTTTTTCTGTTAGGTTTTTGAGGATTCTAAAAATGTTTAACGGGGTTCCCCCGGTTAAATTTGGATGTAACTTTTCAAATAGATGATTTTTCATATAAAAAACTTTTTCATCCGAGTCAGTATGCAAAAGTTATGCCCATTTTACTAAATTCTAGAGAGATTTTGCAAATAAAGTTGAAATTCACATTTGCAAATTTTCCCAACAACTAGACCACATATCACCTGGGAAACTAATTTTTTTAATTTTTTTTGACATTTTCATCATTTTCTTTTATTTTTTTTAAACTGAAAAGGCGATCCAAGGGGGGGGGGTTGTGGTGGAGTTTGAAAATGTGACCTTTAGTACCGGTTCGTGCCATGAACCGGTACTAATGCCTCAAACCCCATTAGTACCGGTTGGTGGCTCGAACCGGTACTAATGGGCATCGCACCATTTAATCCCGGTTCGTGGCACCAACCGGGACTAATAGGTCCAGACGAACAGGGACAAATGGCCCCGTGGCCCCTGGGCGCACGAACCAGGACTAATGCCCCCATTAGTCCCGGTTCTAGATTGAACCGGGACTAATGGGCTAACCCAGGGTGGACCAAAGCCCTCTTTTCTACTAGTGCTCCGCCATGTAGGACTCTGACAACTCCATACCACCCAAAGCCCAACG
>NW_025301691.1:0-878 GCF_018294505.1 Triticum aestivum
AAAACGGACAATCTCTTTCAAAGTATCAGGATTTCATACGGAAACTCGTCTGTTACAAAGGGATTTCATATTTTAAAACATATTTGAACTCCTGACTTTTTGTGTGTTCAAAATGCACCATTCAAAGCCACATCATCATTTTTCAATCCTTTCTGACTTCATTTATTGTTTTTCATGCATTTACTAATTATTTTGAGCTATAAGACCCTAAAATTGAAAAGCATTTCAAATGAACTCTGAATAGGTTGAAAGTTGGCATGGTATCATCATTTCATCCACATAGCATGTGCAAGAAATTTGGGAGGGTTACAACAAAAACTGGATGCACTTCGTGTACAAAACGGACAATCACTTTCAAAGTATCAGGATTTCATACGGAATCTCGTCTGTTACAAAGGAATTTCATTTTTTAAAACTTATTTGAACTCCTGACTTTGTGTGTGTTCAAAATTCACCATTCAAAGCCACATCATCATTTTTCAATCCTTTCTGACTTCATTTGTTATTTTTCATGCATTTACTAATTATTTTGAGCTATAAGACCCTAAAATTGAAAAGCATTTCAAATGAACTCTGAAAAGGTTGAAAGTTGGCATGGTATCATCATTTCATCCACATAGCATGTGCAAGAAAGTTCAGAGGGTTACGGCAAAAACTGGATGCACTTCGTGTACAAAACGGACAATCTCTTTCAAAGTATCAGGATTTCATACGGAAACTCGTCTGTTACAAAGGGATTTCATTTTTTAAAACTTATTTGAACTCCTGACTTTTTTGTGTTCAAAATGCACCATTCGAAGCCACATCAGCATTTTCAATCCTTTCTGACTTCATTTGTTATTTTTCACGCATTTACTAATTATTTTGAGATATAAGAC
>NW_025301692.1:0-878 GCF_018294505.1 Triticum aestivum
CGAGATTCTTGTTTAGTGGGGGTGAGTTGTCACATCCCTAGCTTCTGGCATTGCTCTAGGTTAGCTTCATGTGTGCATCATGTCTATATTTTTGAAACTTGAATTGAGGAATATTGGAAGCCTCAAAACCCTAAATAAAAGAGGGGCAAAAACCCTAGAAATCTCATTCATTGCTCCAAAAGGCTCTTCTTAAATGTTTGATAATTTTTGGTAAGGGTTCTGGTCCCAACCAAAATATTGAACATTTTTAAGGATTTATTTTGGGACTTTGAATTTAAATCATTAGCTATTTGAATTTGAATTATATTCATATAATTAGAATATAATTTAAATACCCCTGAAATATTTTATAAGCTTTTGGAAAAGTCCATCTAGCATTATAAAATATTCAGAGGAGTTTTTGGCATTGTTTGAATTATTTTTAAAATTCAAAACAATGGCAAAATAAATTAAATAAAACAAAACAGAAGGAAAAAAAATAAAACAGAGCAGAAATAGAAAGAGAGAGAAGGACTACCTGGCGCTCACCTGGCAGCCCACTTACCTGGCCTTCCACTGTAGCAGCCCAGCCCACCACCGCAGCCACCCCTGTCGTCTTCCTCCCTGCCAGGAGGACGGACACCGCACGCACGCGCGCACGCGGAGGCCTCCACCTCCTGCTTCGCCGTGGCAGCCTCCCCGACTCCCTCGCGACGCCACGGAGACGCCCTCGACCCCCTCGACCGCCTCTCTCTCTCTGGACCCCCTCCTCCTCCTCTGCGCTCCCTCCCTCTCGTCACCGAACGCACCTGAGAGCGCCGCTCGCCGTAGCCATGACCACGGCCACCCCCTCTCCTCTCTGACGTGCTCCCGAGCTCCTGCACCTCGTCGCCAACCCC
>NW_025301693.1:0-878 GCF_018294505.1 Triticum aestivum
GATTGACGAACCCCGGGGGTGCGTTTATGTGTCGGTCATCAACACTCACAATTTTGGTTAATTCTGGCCGTCTCGTGCACTATTACTCGCTGTTTTGGGGTCCCGGAGAGATTTCCACGATTGAAGAACCTCTGGGTGCGTTTACGTGTCGGTCATCAACACTCGCAGGTTTTGTTGATTCCGGCCCGTTTCGTGGACTATTACTCACCGTTTTGGGGTCCCAAAGAGATTTCCATTTTTGTAGAACCCCAAGGTGTGCTTGCGTGTTGGTCGTCAAGACTCGCAGTTTTGGCCGATTTTGGCCCGCTTTTGAACTATTACACAGTTTTGGCATCCCGAAGTGATTTCCACGATTGACAAACCCTACGGTGCGCTTACTTGTCGGTCATCAACAATCACAGTTTTGGCCGATTCTGGTCCCTTTGGTGCACTATTATTCACCGTTTTGGGGTCCTAGAGCGATTTACACGATTTGCGATCCCCGGGGTGCGTTTATGTGTCGGTTATGAACACTCACCATTTTGCCCAATTCTGGTCCGTCTCGTGGACTATTACTCACCGTTTTGGGGTCCCAGAGCGATTTCCACGATTCACGATCCCGGGGGTGTGTTTACGTGCCCGTCGTCAACACTCATAGTTCTGGCCAATTCTGACCCGTTTCGTGGACTATTACTCACCTTTTTGGGGTCCCGAAGCGATTTCCATAGTTGTTGAACCCAAAGATGCACTTACGTGTCGTTCATCAACACTCGCAGTTTTGGCCGATTCTGGCCCGTTTTGTGGACTATTACTCGCTGTTTCGGGTCCCGGAGGGATTTCCACGATTGACGAACCCCTGGTGCGTTTATGTTTCGGTGATCAACAATCGCGGTTTTTGT
>NW_025301694.1:0-878 GCF_018294505.1 Triticum aestivum
CCGAGTGAGAGGATTGCTCTTCACTCGGTAGGATTTTCACAACTTAGGCGAGTGCTTGGACTGCAGCTAAGCCCCCGAGTGGAAGGCTGGCTTACCACTCGGTAGGATTTTGATAAACTTAGGCGAGTCCTTGGACTGCAGCTAAGCCCCCGAGTGAGAGGATTGCTCTTCACTCGGTAGGATTTTTATAACTTAGGCGAGCACGAGGTCGCAGCTAAGCCTCCGAGTGGAAGGCTGGCTTACCACTCGGTAGGATTTTCACAACTTAGGCGAGTGCTTGGACTGCAGCTAAGCCCCCGAGTGGAAGGCTGGCTTACCACTCGGTAGGATTTTCACAACTTAGGCGAGTCCTTGGACTGCAGCTAAGCCCCCGAGTGGAAGGCTGGCTTACCACTCGGTAGGATTTTGGTAAACTTAGGCGAAACGGATTCGCAGCTAAGCCTCCGAGTGTGAGTCTGGCTCACCACTCGATAGGGTTTTTACAAACTTAGGCGAAACGGATTCGCGGCTAAGCCACCCACTGAGGGGGAGTTTTTATGTGGACAAAAATAAAAAGTGATGACACAATTATTTCTAAACCCATGAACTACAGAAGTACTTTATTGCAACTCATCCGAGTGATAAAACTTAAGTGTAAAATGGGCGGAGTAGCTCCGCGTTCCAAGCTCGGGGCTCGTCGATATTATGCTCGACGTTGTAAAGACGGTACGCCCCGTTGTGGAGAACCTTGGTGACGATGAAGGGGCCTTCCCAAGAAGGAGCAAGCTTGTGTGGTTTGTGCTGATCCACTCGGAGAACCAAATCCCCTTCCTGGAAGGCTCGACCTCTCACATTTCGGGCGTGGAAACGGCGCAGATCTTGTTGGTAGATGGTCGACC
>NW_025301695.1:0-878 GCF_018294505.1 Triticum aestivum
CGGAGCCCGAAGAGGGGAACGGCGACGTGGCGGCGATGCAGGGCTTCCGGGGACTCGTGGAGCGGTGGGGAGGAAGAGGGAGTTGTGGCGGAGCTTCTGAGCTACTCGGGGGAGCGAGGGGTGGCCGGAGACAGTGGCTACGGCGAACGGCGGCAACGGTGGTCTTCGGCCGTGAGAGGGAGAGAGCGAGGGAGAAGCCGGGGGAGAGTGAGAGAGAGCAGGGGGGATCGGGACGGGCTGCGGACGTCGTCCACGCGGCCAGGAGGGCGTCGGCAAGCAGGAGGTGGCCGCGCGGCCGTGCGCGCGCGAGCACGCAGCAGCTTCGGGGCGTGGGGAGGAAGACGACGGGGAGCTACAGTGCTGGGCTGGCTAGCTGGGCCGGCCAGCTGGCTGGCCCGCACAGGTAAGTCTTCCCTCTCTTTTCTGTTTTCTTTTTTATTTAATATTTCTGCAACTTTGTTGAATTAAATAAAATACCTAGTCAACTCCAAAAATCACCAAACTACTCCTGGTCCATAGTTGGAATATTTCCAACATGAAACATTTTAGTTTGGAGATATTTGAGCATTTAAATATTTTATATTATTTTAAATGCCCAAATTCAAATATCTATGATTTAATTCAAAAACCCTAAGATGGCCTAGAAAAATGTGCACCACTTTTGTCAGAGGTTCTGAACCAAGGCTAAAATGATGGACATTTTAGAAGGGCATTTCAGGTTCATTGAAAGATTATTTTAGTAACCCTAGTTGGTTTCAGAGGGGACTGGGGGTTCTGTCATCCCCATTTCAAGTTTCTGATGAAAAGTAAACATGATGCAACACTCTAATGCATGACTAGCTAGGGTGTGACAACTCACCCCCACTCAAAAGAATCTC
>NW_025301696.1:0-878 GCF_018294505.1 Triticum aestivum
TATCACTCACTGTTTTGGGGTCCCGGAGTGATTTCCACGATTAACGAACCCTGGTGTGCGTTCACGTGTCGGTCATCAACACCGGCAGTTCTGGCCGATTCTGGCCCGTTTCATGGACTATTACTCACTGCTTTGGAGTTCGGGAGCGATTTCCCCGATTAATGACCCTGGGGTGCGTTTACATGTCAGTCATCAACACTCGCATTTTTGGCCGATTCTGGCCCGTTTCATGGACTATTATTCACTATTTTGGGGTTCCGGAGTGATTTCCACGATTAACGGACCCCAAGGTGCGCTTACGTGTCGGTCATCAACACCCACAGTTCTGGCCGATTCTGGCTCGTTTCGTGGACTATTACTCACTTTTTTGGGGTCTCGGAATGATTTCCATGATTAACGAACCCTGGGCTGCGTTTACGTGTCGGTCATCAACAACGGTAGTTCTGGTCGATTCTGGCCCGTTTAATGGACTATTACTCACTACTTCGGGGTTCGGGAGTGATTTCCACGATTAATAAACCCTGGGGTGCGTTTACGTGTCGGTCATCAACACTCGCAATTTTGGCTGATTCTGGCCCGTTTCATGGACTATTATTCACTGTTTGGGGGTTCCGGGGTGATTTCCACGATTAATAAGCCCTGGGGTGCATTTACGTGTCGTTCATCAACACTCGCAGTTTTGGCCAATTCTGGCCCGTTTCTTGGATTATTACTCACCGTTTTGGGGTCCCGAGGCGATTTCCATAGTTATTGAACCCCAAGGTGCGTTTACGTGTCGGTCATCAACACTGGCAGTTTTGGCCGATTCTGGCCCGTTTCATGGACTATCAGTCACTGTTTTGGGGTCTCGGAGTGATTTCCACGATTAACGAACCCTG
>NW_025301697.1:0-878 GCF_018294505.1 Triticum aestivum
GCAGGGTGTAACCGAAGAAAGCCTTAGGGGGGAAGGGTTAATTAGCAGAGAACATGATACGTCTGTATGATTGTTCCGGTAAGGTATATGCATCATTTTCGGTACATACTACAAAGCACCAATGCAACTATGCCCATAACCGTTGCATGTGCGAGCATGGTTAATAGTATAGCCAGCTGATCCCATCTCATCGCCTCCCGAGGCTGCCCTTAGATCCCATCTCCAGATCCTTCATCCCCCATCCCCAAGCCCACACCTCAGATCCTCTCGTTCCTCTCGTCGCCTCCCAAGCCTGATGCGGGCAAAGCCGCGTGGCTGCCAAGGACGGGGTCGGCGGGGAGGTCCTTCTGTCCAGATATGGCTCCGATGGTAGGTCACGGATCTGCAACGGCTCATGCTCGGCACTGTGAGGATGGGATGGATCCGGCTAGATCCAATCTTGAGTGGGCGTCGGGTTGGTGTTGCTGCTAGATCTCACGCGGCGCCTACGTGTGGGGGCCAAGGTGGACGTAGTAGCTGCGCCTGGTGTTCTCCCGATGGTCGCGCGCACGGTGGTCGGGGCGGCTTCCCTGGTCATGCGGCGTCGGTGCTAGCCCCCATGGCCGCCGGGAACGGCAGTTCTATGACAATGGTGGGCATGGTGGTGGTCGCGGATCTGGATCCCGCCCAGATCCGTCGTCGGTTTCTCACGTAGATGGATGGCGACGCGATGTGGGGTCCGGTGAGTGCATGGAGGATCTCTACTGGAGTACCGGCGGCGGCATGCATCTTCATGGAGAGGCTCCGCGCGGTTCCAGCTAGCCGCGAGATCGAGACGACGCGACTTCCGGTGAAAATCGCACCTAGCTGCGGTCTTGGCAGACGATGGCGACTTCTCT
>NW_025301698.1:0-878 GCF_018294505.1 Triticum aestivum
TGAGAGGGTTACAGCAAAAACTGGATGCACTTCGTGTACAAAACAGACAATCTCTTTCAAAGTATCAGGATTTCATCCGGAAACTCGTCTGTTACAAAGGGATTTCATTTTTTTAAACTTATTTGAACTCCTAACTTTTTGTGTGTTCAAAATGCACCATTCAAAGCCACATCATCATTTTTCAATCCTTTCTGACTTCATTTGTTATTTTTCATGCATTTACTAATTATTTTGAGCTATAAGACCCTAAAATTGAAAAGCATTTCAAATGAACTCTGAAAAGGTTGAAAGTTGGCATGGTATCATCATTTCATCCACATAGCATGTGCAAGAAAGTTGAGAGGGTTACGCAAAAACTGGATGCAGTTCGTGTACAAAACGAACAATCTCTTTCAAAGTATCGGGATTTCATCCAGAAACTCATCTGTTACAAAGGGATTTCATTTTTTAAAACTTATTTGAACTCCTGACTTTTTGTGTGTTGAAAATGCAAAATTCAAAGCCACATCATCATTTTTCAATCCTTTCTGACTGCATTTGTTATTTTTCATGCATTTACTAATTATTTTGAGCTATAAGACCCTAAAATTGAAAAGCATTTCAAATGAACTCTTAAAAGGTTGAAAGTTGGCATGGTATCATAATTTCATCCACATAGCATGTGCAAGAAAGTTCAGAGGGTTACAGCAAAAACTGGATGCACTTCGTGTACAAAACGAAAAATCTCTTTCAAAGTATCAGGATTTCATCCGGAAACTTGTCTGTTACAAAGGGATTTCATTTTTTAAAACTTATTTGAACTCCTGACTTTTTGTGTGTTCAAAATGCACCATTCAAAGCCACATCATCATTTTTTAATCCTTTGTGACTTCATTTGT
>NW_025301699.1:0-878 GCF_018294505.1 Triticum aestivum
TGCTTGGGCGAGAGTAGTACTAGGATGGGTGACCTCCTGGGAAGTCCTCGTGTTGCATTCCCTTTTTAATTTTTTTCGCGCCGCTTGCAAAACAAAACGCACGTGTAAGTAATATATTTACCGTGTTTTATTATTTTGCACGAGTGCGGTAAGTCATAGCTGGGTGCTCACGATTCACGGGTCCAGCGTCGGCGTTGTGGCGCGGCAAGCGTGCACCGGTGCGGTTGAGAGGGAGGGGTGGAAACCGCGTTAAACTCGTCTCCGTAGTTGAGAGGGAGCGGCCAAAGCAATGTGCAATCGTCTTTGTAGTGGAGCTGGGAGGGGCAAGGATAAGGGACGAAGACCGGGGTAACATGTCGGATGCGATCATACCAGCACTAAAGCACCGGATCCCATCAGAACTCCGAAGTTAAGCGTGCTTGGGCGAGAGCAGTACTAGGATGGGTGACCTCCTGGGAAGTCCTCGTGTTGCATTCCCTTTTTAATTTTTTTCGCGCCGCTTGCAAAACAAAACGCACGTGTAAGTAATATATTTACCGTGTTTTATTATTTTGCACGAGTGCGGTAAGTCATAGCTGGGTGCTCACGATTCACAGGTCCAGCGTCGGCGTGGTGGCGCGGCAAGCGTGCACCGGTGCGGTTGAGAGGGAGGGGTGGAAACCGCGTTAAACTCGTCTCCGTAGTTGAGAGGGAGCGGCCAAAGCAATGTGCAATCGTCTTTGTAGTGGAGCTGGGAGGGGCAAGGATAAGGGACGAAGACCGGGGTAACATGTCGGATGCGATCATACCAGCACTAAAGCACCGGATCCCATCAGAACTCCGAAGTTAAGCGTGCTTGGGCGAGAGTAGTACTAGGATGGGTGACCTCCTGGGAAGTC
>NW_025301700.1:0-878 GCF_018294505.1 Triticum aestivum
TGTAAGTCTGTGCCACTTTGGGTTTACGACTAGTCATGTCAGCCCGGGCTCCTTATCATATGGATGCTAGCGACACTATCATATACGTGAGCCAAAAGGCGCAAACGGTCCCGGGCAAAGGTAAGGCGACACCCGTGGGGATACCGTGCGTGAGGCCGCAAAGTGATATGAGGTGTTACCGGCTAGATCGATGTGACATCGAGTCGGGGTCCTGACACTTGAACCCAATATGAGTCAAATTCTCAGCATGATGAAGCCATTGCCTCAAGATGCAGAATATCCCAAGGAATTCTTTGTCAAGGACCTTGAGTAATTGCCATGCACAGTCTATCATACACTAGTAGAAAAGGGGGCACTGGTCCAGGCTGGGTCAGCCCATTAGTCCCGGTTCAATCCAGAACCGGGACCAACGGGGGCATTGGACCCGGTTCGTGAGCCCCGGGGGCCGGCCGGGCCACGTGGGCCATTGGTCCCGGTTCGGCTGGACCTTTTGGTCCCGGTTGGTGGGCGAACCGGGACTAAAGGGCCTCGCTCCTGGCCCACCACCATTGGTCCCGGTTGGTGGCCTGAACCGGGACCAAAGGCTTCCCTTTAGTCCCAGTTTGTGCCACGAACCGGGACTAAAGGGTTGGTCCTCGTTGCGGTCAGAGTTTAGTCCTACCTCGCCAACCGAAGGGGGCTCACACTGGTTTATAAGCCCCTCCCTCTCTGCCTTATTGAGCTCCTCTCGAAATGAAAATAGATGCCCTTATACACAAAATTTGACCTAAATTCATACTGAATTTCTCTGAAGTTAGTAGAAATTTATTATGAATTTAGGTTGAATTTTCTCTATAAGCGCATCTATGCTCATTTTGAGTAGTTTTTTATATATATTT
>NW_025301701.1:0-878 GCF_018294505.1 Triticum aestivum
GTGCTGCTGCTGGATGGAGTTTTACCCAACCTCTCCTTCTCCCCTTGCTGGATCAAGGCGTAGGAGACGTCACCGGGCTGTACGTGTGTTGAACGCGAAGGTGCCGTCCGTTCGGCACTAGGATCATCGGTGATTTGGATCACGATGAGTACGACTCCATCAACCCCGTTCACTTGAACGCTTCCGCTTAGCGATCTACAAGGGTATGTAGATGCACTCTCCTTCCCCTCGTTGCTAGATTACTCCATAGATTGATCTTGGTGATGCGTAGAAAATTTTAAATTTCTGCTACGATCCCCAACACGAAGGCCGGGGAGATGTCCGACTACGGGGCGGGCGTCATCTACAAGCGGACGGGCGGGGGATTCCCCAAGATGTCATTGGAGGATTCTGACAAGAAATGGCAGAACTCCTTCTTCTACGCCGCAACCTTGGCGCGGACCGCATCAACCTGCCGCCCTTTGTCGACGCACCACCGAGGGCGAAGGAGAACTGGAACTACTACCCCCGGCACCCGTCGCAGGAGATCCTCAACCTGTGCCAGCGGGTGTCGGAGATGAGGGAGCGGGAAGGGCTCACCAGCACCGACCTCATTATTGCTTTCATTAGGCACCGGGTGCTGCCGCTGCAGCAGCGCACCCACATCATCGGTCAGATGACCGGCCTCCAAGACCCCAACCGCATGTTGAACTTGCGCCTGGGGGCAGACCAGGTCGCCCGCCGGGTTAATGACATCTCCAAGGCCAGGCTGCAAGGGGATTGGGAGTTCGGAAAACCTCCATACAGCCAGGCGAACCCGGCACCCGTGGTGAGTCCCTGGTCTCCGTACTTCTCCGCTGCACATCTTCTTGTTCGTCCCGACGCAACGCGGGAGGTGC
>NW_025301702.1:0-878 GCF_018294505.1 Triticum aestivum
AGTATCAACTCTTTTCTCAAGCTTACAGGAAAGGAGCAAACGTGCGTGGCTACTTCGTATGGAGTATCATCGACAGCTTCGAGTGGACTTACGGTTTCACGGTAAAGTTCGGGCTGTATCATGTGGATTATGAAACGCAGAAGAGGACTCCAAAGATGTCGGCGAAGTGGTACCGTGACTTCCTCATGGGCTCTAGGCCGACCAACCAAGTGCAGACGCCCAGAGCAGATTCGTGATAGTTGCAGCCATTACTGTGAGATCCAGTTACCCGTAAAAAGAAACTGTAAGTCGTCTTCTCGGTTTTCTGCTTGCGTGATCCATGTACCATGTGTGTCGGTGTGTGAGTATGAGAGTTTTTAGGATTGTGTGATCCATGCTGCTTAGGAGGATAAAGATGAAAATGAGTGGTTCCCTTCCACCCTGCTGTACGGAACAGAGACAGGGATAAGCCGCATCCACACTGTGTGTGCGTGGCCAAATTCGATAGCCATATTAATAAGAACCAATTAGTGGTTGGATGATGGTTCTCTCGACCTATTAGAGATCAAATAATAGATTTGACGCTTTGCTGTCAGGGAATTTTATTTTGATGTGAGACAACGTTCATGTCATTCCACGTGCACCAAGTCATGGGGATATTACAACTAGCAAGCAGTGCTTGGTGTGGCCTATAAATATGGCCATGCCGTACGAACCCTCATATGTGGACGCTGCTATCACTCCCTCCGTTCCTAAATATTTGTCTTTCTAGAGATTTCAACAAGTGACTACATACAAAGCAAAATGAATGAATCTACATCCTAAAATATGTCTACATACATCTGTATGTTGTAGTCAATTTGAAATGTTCAGAAAGGCAAATATTTAGGAACGGAGGG
>NW_025301703.1:0-878 GCF_018294505.1 Triticum aestivum
AGGTACATCCACTAGCCAGAGCAAACAAAAGAAACCACAAGAATACCAAGACTGGGATGACATGTAGAGAGTGAGTACAAGGTACCACATTGGATTCAACATGTCCCCAAGAATAAAGATATGCAATGAATTTGACTGATTTCTTTCCCTTAGGTGTCTTGCTCCCCCAGAATCTTACATGGGATATTGGGAGAAGATAAGGAACAGCAAATCAGAGCTGAAAGATACAAATGAACATGTCTTTCCCCCTAAAAAGACATGTGACATCTCTCCTCTTGAACATCAAGCATCAAGCATCTGGGACATCTAGGATCCTTGAGTATTCTCTCCCCCTGGAAGTCTCTCTCTCCCCCTTAATACTTTCTCTCTTGTAGGTTTGGTCCTTGAGACTTTTTATCTCCCTTGATGTGATCTCTCTCTCTCCTACAAGCTTTGATGTGATCACTCTCTCCCCCTTTGACATCAATTTCCAAGAAGGGCTTTCTGGAATCCGTCGTATAGGTTTGGTCCTTGAGACTCAGCACAAAGCAATGGATAAAATAGTGATGCTTGTAGAGGACAAGATTCATTGAGTAGAGCTAGATCAAAAGAAATATAGAACAAGTGGCAAACTGTTTTTCCTGTTGCGAAGTCGGTGGCACCGAGTGGTATGTTTCGGTGGCACCGAAAAGATTCGGTTGGACCGAAAATTACAAGTCGGTGAAACCGAGTTCACACAGAGAAAAACACTTGTCACCTCATCTCACTAGACATGTAGGATCTCACAAAGATTTGCAATGAATTACCTGAAGGATTTGCAAGGAATTAAATGCAGAAAATGCAGAACATAAGCAGAAAGAAAAGAGAAGAGACTGAAAAATCTAGATGGAGTTTTTTTT
>NW_025301704.1:0-878 GCF_018294505.1 Triticum aestivum
TTTGAGAAAACGGATGACCGAGACATAGTTTTTCAGAAGCGCTAGCACCTTACGATGGGTAGACCTGTACACCTACTTTCCCCTACATCAGCTAGTCTACCACTTTAAGAGTTCGCATGACTTAATCAACTATGCTAGAGCCCATAATAGCATGTGGCTGCACACGGAAGTTTCTAGCATGAATAATCTTATGATCCCTTTGAGCCTGGGTGGCGGTCCAAAAACAAACAGGCAATCCTGGAATACCCAAGTGCCTCAATCCACCCAGATGTGTATTAAAGTTGCCGCCTTAAATAAACCATTAATTAACAATCTCACATCTGTCATGGAAATTCACTCACCCAATCCACGTCTACTAGCATAGCATGGCATAATAAGCAAACGTACAAGTAACTCCCAAGGGTTTTATAATAAAACAGGTAATATGTACTACCTCATCTACTTCCCAAAACCCACATATTGATCAGATCCTAATCATGCAATTATTTGAGGATTGATGTAATGCAATAAAATTGGGTAGTAAAGAGGTATGATCAAAGTGTTACTTGCCTTGCTGATGATCCGCGAAACCTAGGGATTCGAAGTAGCAAGCGGCACAATGCGGGTACTCTATCGCAAGCAAACAAACAAACATGCATACAATAAGTACTCATTTAATGCACGGATAAAACTCAAATAAGAGATCTAACCATAAAGCTCAACTTGAGAACTCCGGTTTGCGAAAAGAATCAAATCAAACGAAGAAATGAAACTCAAACGGCGAAAGAAACAAGCTTCGTTTACTAATCTGGACCAAAGTCAAATTTTACCGAAGCAAAAACTTGTTTGAGTAGATTAAACGGAAAGAGGGTTTCAAGATGAAATTCTAGGTGCTTGAA
>NW_025301705.1:0-878 GCF_018294505.1 Triticum aestivum
GATATTTCACCACCATGGTTATACCCGAAGCCAAATCCAAGACCGCGGGCGCAAACGTCACCGCGAAAAATGAGCCATGGGTACTGGCTTCCCAAGTGGACCAATGCTTCTTCATTATCGACCCGCCAAAGCCCAGTCGTGTTGTCATGAGGAGAGGCAAAAGGAAGATCATCGGAATGGATGGAGTAGCCAACGAGCAAGACTTGGACAAGTACAGCGACCCGAAGATCGAACATGACGACGACGATGAAGTAGAAGCACACACCACAAGAAGAAGCATGACCACCCTACCTAAAGGACGTCCGTTCCACAGAAGAACTCCATTTGCGAAAAAGAAGGCAAGAAGATTGTGAACAGATAGCTAGCTAAGATCGATTGTATTTAAATCGTAGTCTTCATTTCTCGATTGTATTTCATGGGCACTTTTTGATATCATGAATATTTTTAAATTTCATGGGCACTTTTTGAAATCATGAGGACACTTGATCTTGATCCCCCTCCATCCCGATCTCGATTCCCCCTCCATCTCGATCTTGATCCCCCTCCATCTTGATCTTGATCCCACTCCATCTCGATCTCGATCCCCCTCCATCTCGATCCAGATTAAAACAAAATTCTAATGGCGCACCAAGGTGCGGTGCGCCATTAGAATAGTCATACTTATGGCGCATGAGGGGGTGGTGTGCCATTAGAAAGCTCCCCCCCCCACACTAAATCCCCAATCTCTCTAATCTCTCCCCTGCCTCATCGATCTCACCCGCTGCCCCCCATGTTCGCCATCCCCCTCGCCGCCCCCCTCGCCTCCTTCGCCGTCCCCGAGCCGAGCGCCGCCTCCCTCGCCGTCCCCAAGCCGAGCGCCACCTCCCTTGCCGCCTCCC
>NW_025301706.1:0-878 GCF_018294505.1 Triticum aestivum
TCATGATTTTATCGCGCTCCAAGTATTTAATAATATTCACGCCGCATCGTTATCGCAGAACATCTACTACCGTGTCATCGCCATCCGTGAGAGGGGGCCACGCCCCGGAGATGCGTGCCGCCTCTTCGGACATGCCACCACACCACCGCGCATGTATGAGGGGCCGGTGCGACGCTCCGGTGGCATTGCTACCCCAGGGCCCCCGTCCCGCCTAACCCTGTAGCGTTTGACCACGGGATCTAGCCCTTTGACTTTGCACGAACGGGCTTTGACCAGCGGACCTCCCCGCCCGGTTGTGTTAGGTCAGCCCATAGGAACACTTTGGAGCAACAACCGGGCCAGACCCACAGCAAGATCCCCTCCGTGTAGACCCGACGCGTCCGTTTCCCCCCTCCAGGTGTCGGCGGCGGCGCCGTCCGTGAGGGGGGGGCACACCCCGGACATGCGTGCCGGGCGTTTGCAACTGTCAAAACACTTCCAGACTTGTGAGAGGCCGCCTACGCAAGATTTGGCGGCATGCTAGCCCCCGTAGGCCGCCGGCCACAGCCGTAGATGCGCGAAGGGCCAATCCGCGTAGAGGGAATTTTTCGGATACTTCTCCATCACCAAAAATTATGAAAAAATACCATCGTTCCTATAGCACGTGTGCCCATGTCGTGCAAAAAAACTCATGATTTTATCGTGTTGCGAGTATTTAATAATATTCAAACCGCATCGTTACCGCAGAACGTCTACTACTATGTCATCGCCGTCCGTGAGGGGGGGCCACGCCCCGGAGACGCGTGCCGCCTCTTAGGACATGCCACCACACCACCCCGCATGTATGAGGGCCCGGTGCGATGCTCCTGTGGCATTGCTACCCCCGCCAGGGCCCCCGT
>NW_025301707.1:0-878 GCF_018294505.1 Triticum aestivum
CGTAGACCAAGAAGAACGGAGTCTTCCCAGTCGACCGGTTTGGCGTGGTCCTTAATCCCCAAAGCACCGACGGAAGTTCGTCGACCCATGCACCAGCTGCGTTCTTGAGGTCGCGCATCAGTCGGGGTTTCAACCCTTTGAGAATTAAGCCATTTGCTCGTTCTGCTTGTCCATTCGACTTGGGGTGAGCGACTGAAGCATAGTCGACTCGTGTACCCTGAGATGTGCAGAAGGCTCTGAATTCTTCGGAGTCGAAGTTTGACCCATTGTCTGTGATGATGCTGTGTGGAACTCCATATCTGAATACCAACTCCCTGATGAAGCTGACGGCGGTGCCGGCATCCAGATTTTTGATTGTTTTAGCCTCAATCCACTTGGTGAACTTGTCGACTGCTACCAATACATGGGTGTAGCCGTTTCTGCCTGTTCTCAGTGGTCCAACCATATCCAACCCCCATACAGGGAAAGGCCAGACGAGTGGAATGGTCTTCAAGGCTGAGGCGGGTTTGTGTGACATATTGGAGTAGAATTGACATCCTTCACACTTGTCGACTATCTCTTTCGCCATCTCATTTGCTCTGGGCCAGTAAAAACCCGCTCGGTATGCTTTAGCCACGATGGTCCGAGAGGACGCATGATGGCCACAGGTCCCTGCGTGGATGTCATTGAGAATCATTCGACCTTCTTCCGGTGTTATGCATTTCTGGCTGACTCCAGTCGTACTTTCTCTGTACAACTGTCCCCTCATGACGGTAAAGGCTTTGGATCGGCGGACGATCTCTCGAGCCTCTTCTTCATTCTCGGCGAGCTCTTTTCTCAGAATATAGGCGATATAGGGCACTGTCCAATCGGGAGTGATGACCAGAACTTCCATGATT
>NW_025301708.1:0-878 GCF_018294505.1 Triticum aestivum
AGGGTCAGTGCGGCCCAGCAGGCGGAAGAGGAGTGCGGCGCGAATTGAAACGTCGCCGCAAAGGTATGGCGCACCATTGTCTTTAAGGGAAAGACTCCTGGGAGGTATATTAATGCTCATGATTCTTCCAGGAGAAAGAGCGCTCGCCGGACTGTGCCCGGAGAGGTTGCCAACCAAGCCTCCGCCAGCCAGGCTCCAACACCTGGTCCGGAGGGGGAGGCGAGTGCAAGGCGCGAGCCGGATGCTCCTCCAACGGAGGATGCCGACAGGTTGTCCGCCACCAGGTCTGAGGTGGAGAGCGCCATGAATTACAGGTGCCGTCGGACAGTTCTTCGTGACGCGTGTTTCTCCCCAGAGGCGTTGAATGCCTTTAATGCGGGAGACGCGCACCTCCGTGCTGCTCAAGATGGTTTAACCAGAGCCACGGAGCAGTATGTGAAAGACATACGGGTGAGGAATTTTAATAGTTATATATGCCAGTAGCCCCCGAGACTTAAAATAGTTAAACTAACTGATTTAAGGATCATTTGTAATGCAGGATCTTACGGAGAAGAATACCCACCTGTCCCAGGAGCTTCAAGAATGCAAGGCCCAACTTGAGGCCGCACTAGCCGCCGCCGGGGGAGCCACAGAGACCCCCTCTGGTAATACATATTTCGAAAATATAAGTAGTTTCTGAAGTTCGGCGTGTGCGTTTAGTCTGACAATAATATTGCAGAGGGTGACGGACTAGATCCGTACAAGCAACATCTGCTGCGCCAGCTGAAGGCCGGCGAGAAGGTGCTTATGAGGGTGCAGCAGGAGAGTAACAAACTCCAAGATGCCAACACCCAGCTGGGCGAAGAACTAAAAGATGTTCGGGTCTAGCTGTCTAACTC
>NW_025301709.1:0-878 GCF_018294505.1 Triticum aestivum
CGGAAAACTAAATTTTCAGCAAACCAAAAGAGTAGAAGGGAAACCACAAGGACAAAATCAAACCTGTTGTAGCATCAAGAAAAACAAAGTTACTTTCAGAACAAGCATTGTGCAGCTTACTGAAATATTAGTTCAGTTCAGTAGTCGGTTCAGGCACAAGCAGCAATGTTCAGTACTGAAGTATGAACAAACTTTGTTCGAACCAGGCCTCGCTCACAATTTCCATTACATAGAAAAGGAAATCAAAGTCTTGCAGAGTTACTGGATTATTCTAGATTAGATGACTTCTTCCAAGTGCAAGATGTAATCTTCTTCCTGAAGATTTCTAGGGGTTTAGAGAGCCTACAAAGACTTTAAATCAAGAAACTGAATGGATCAAGGAATAAATCTCTAATAACTTGAAAAATATTATGGCAGTATATGCAATTGCTCTTCCCACCCCTCATCTTTTGCAAAAAATATTGCTTTTACTACTCAACAAGTGGGCATGCCAAATTTGCCGTATTTACCTATAAAACGGTTTTTTTACAAAAATTTCTTCCAAATAAGTGGTTTTCCCACACGTGTTTAAATTGAAGTAATTGCCTTTGCATTTTTCTAATTTTAGTTTTCAAATTAGTGTCTTTGGCACATTGCACTCTAGTCATTGTTTATGCTTAACAAAACAATGGCAGAAGGAAGATGCGGAACATGGAAAAGGATACTGGGCTGGACGAGGAGAGGCATAAATCAGTTGATAAGATGGGTTTTGATTTTATGAAGTAGATGTAACATGCCAGGGTTGGCAGGTTGCGATGAAGGTGAGAATGCATGGACTGAGGATAAGCAAGCGAAAATAGAATGCAATAGATCAGTTAGGAGGTCTGCTAAATCATGTA
>NW_025301710.1:0-878 GCF_018294505.1 Triticum aestivum
GTTTTGGGGTCCCGGAGTGATTTCCACGAGTAATGAACCCTCGGGTGCATTTACGTGTCGGTCATCAAGACTCGTAGTTTTGGCCGATTCTGACCCATTTCGTGGACTATTACTCACCGTTTTGGGGTCCGAAAGCGATTTCCATAGTTGTTGAACCCTAAGGTGCACTTACGTGTCGGTCATCAACACTCGCGGTTTTGGCCGATTCTGGCCCGTTTCGTGGGCTATTACTCACCCTTTGGGGCCCCGGAGTGATTTTCATGATTAACGAACCCTGGGTTACTTTTACGTGTCGTTCATCAACACTCGCAGTTTTGGCCGATTCTGACCCGTTTCGTGGACTATTACTCACCGTTTTGGGGCCCCAAAGCGATTTCCATAGTTGTTGAACCCCAAGGTGCGTTTACGTGCCGGTCATCAATAATCGCAGTTTTGGCCGATTCTGGTCCATTTCATGGGCTATTACTCACTTTTTGGGGTCCCGGAGTGATTTCCATGATTAACGAACCCTGGGGTGCATTTACGTGTCGGTCATCAACACTCGCGGTTTTTGTCGATTCCGACCCGTTTCATGGACTATTACTCACCGTTTTGGGGTCCCAAAGTGATTTCCATTCTTGTTGAACCCCAAGGTGCGCTTACATGTCGGTCATCAAAACTCACAGTTTTGGCCGATTCTGGCCCGTTTCGTGGACTATATACTCACTGTTTTGGGGTCCCGGAGTGATTTCCACGAGTAACGAACCCTGGGATGCGTTTACGTGTCGGTCATCAAGACTCGCAGTTTTGGCCGATTCTAACCCGTTTCGTAGACTATTACTCACCGTTTTGGGGTCAGAAAGCGATTTCCATAGTTGTTGAACCCCAAGGTGCGCTTA
>NW_025301711.1:0-878 GCF_018294505.1 Triticum aestivum
TTTGCTGCTGTCCAACAAACATGTGCACGTGCAGGCCCAACAACGTCTACAAGAAGAAGGTTGTGTAGTAGACATCATGGTGTTATGTGAACGTCGACTACATGACACTTCACCATTATTTGGGCCTAGAGGAAGGCATAGGGAAGTAATAAGTAGATGATGGGTTGCTAGAGTGACAGAAGCTTAAACCCTAGTTTATGCGTTGCTTCGTCAGGGGTTGATATGGGCCCATATGTTTAATGATGTGGTTAGGTTTAGCTTAATACTCCTTTTTGTTGTCGTGGATGCTTGCAATAGGGGTTAATCATAAGTGGGATGCTTGTCCAAGTTAGGGCAGTACCCAAGTGCCGGTCCACCCACATATCAAATTATCAAAGTACCGAACGCGAATCTTATGAACGTGATGAAAACTAGCTTGACGATAATTCCCAATGTGTCCTCGGAAGCTCCTTCCTCATTATTAGAATTTGTCTAGGCTTATCCTTTGCTACATAAAGGATTGGGACACCTTGCTGCACTTTATTTACTTTACTTACTTTTTGCTCGTTACTATTTGTCTTATCACAAAACTATCTATCACCTAATATTTCAGTGCTTGCAGAGAAAACCTTACTGAAAACCGTTTATCATTTCCTTCTGCTCCTCGTTGGGTTCAACACCCTTACTTATAGGAAGGACTACAATAGATCCCCTACACTTGTGGGTCATCACTCCACAACCAACATATTCTATTCCACCTATAGTTCTATATCCACTGCTTGTATATTCCAATGATGGGCTTCCTCAAATTTCCCTAGGTCTTCGTGAGCAAGAAAGTGGGATGCACACTCACTTAGTTTCTTTTTGAGCTTCCATACACTTATAGCTCGACTACATCT
>NW_025301712.1:0-878 GCF_018294505.1 Triticum aestivum
GCGCCCAATGGAGGTGGCCACGGGCGATGCAGCGCTCTTCTCGTACCCAGTGCAATGGAGGCGGTGGATGGACAGAGCTCGCGAGGACGGCGCATGTCGTCTTCTTCATCAAGCTGGCGCCATGGAGGACGAAGGCATGGAGGCTCGCGAGGATGCCGCTGTCGCGGTGGATCGCGACACGGAGCTGGCCAGGACGATGCCCATCGTCTTCTTCATCAAGCTGGCGCCATGGAGGACGAAGGCGTGGACGCTCGCGAGGATGCCGCCGCCGTGCCGTGATGGATGGGACCACGGAGTTCGCCAAGATGACGCCAGTGTCAACTTCATCAAGCCGGCGCTAGGGAGGACGAAGGCGTGGAGGCTTGCGAGGATGCCGCCGTCGTGCCATGGTGGATGGCGCCACGGAGTTCGCCAAGATGACGTCAATGTCAACATCATCAACCCGGCGCCGCAAGGATCATGACGGGGAGCTCGCAAGGAGGACGCCCGCCATACACTTCGTCATGCTGGAGCTAGAGGACGGAGGCGTGGCGCCCATTGGGGATGCCGCCGACGTCTACATCGTCAAGCTGGAGCCCGGAGGCGTGGAGCTCGCAGAAATTCTACCGTGTGCCGCGGAGGAAGGCGAGACGGAGCACGCTAGGACGACGCCCGTCTTTTTCTTCATGAAGCCGGTGCCATGGAGGACAAAGTCATGGAGGCTCGCAACGTTGGCGCCGCGGTGTCACGGTGGATAGCGGCGCGGAGCTCGCCAAGACGACACCAACGCCAATATAACCAAGCCGGTGCCGTGGAGAATGGAGGCGTGGAGCTCGCAAGGATGTCGCTGCCGTGTCGCGGTGGATGGCGGCGCGGAGCTCACCAAGACGACGCCCATC
>NW_025301713.1:0-878 GCF_018294505.1 Triticum aestivum
GTCCGTTTCTTTGATTATTACTCACCGTTTTGGAGTCCCGAAGCGATTTCCATAGTTATTGAACTTCAAGGTGCGCTTATGTGTCGGTCATCAACACTGGCAGTTTTGGCCGATTCTGGCCCGTTTCATGGACTATTACTCACCGTTTTGGGGTCCCAGAGCGATTTCCATAGTTATTGAACCCCAAGGTGCACTTACGTGTCGGTCATCAACACTGGCAATTTTGGCCGACTCTGGCCCATTTCATGGACTATTACTCACTGTTTTGGGGTCCCGGAGTGATTTCCACGATTAATGAACACTGGGATTCGTTTATGTGTCGGTCATCAACACTCACAGTTTTGGCGAATTCTGGCCCGTTTCTTGGATTATTACTCACCATTTTGGGGTCCCGAAGCGATTTCCATAGTTATTGAATCCGAAGGTGCGCTTAAGTGTCGATCATCAACACTGGCAGTTTTTGCCGATTTTGGCGTGTTTCATGGACTATTACTCACTACTTTGGTGTCTGGGAGTGATTTCCACGATTAATGAACACTGGGGTTCGTTTACGTGTGGTCATCAACATTGGCAGTTTTGGCTGATTCTGGCCCCTTTCATGGATTATTACTCACTCTTTTGGGGTCCCGGAGTGATTTCGTCGATTAATGAACCCTGGGGTGCGTTTACGTGTCGGTCACCAACACTCGTAGTTTTGGCCAATTCTGGTCCGTTTCTTTTATTATTACTTACCGTTTTGGGGTCCCGAAGCGATTTTGATAGTTATTGAACCCCAAGGTCCGCTTACGTGTCGGTCATCAACACTGGCAGTTTTGGCCTATTCTGGCCCATTTCATGGACTATTACTTACTATTTTGGGGTTCCGGAGTGATTTCCAC
>NW_025301714.1:0-878 GCF_018294505.1 Triticum aestivum
TTGCTTTGAATGCTGCATACTGAACACAAAAGAAGTCCGGAGTTCAAATAAGTTTAAAAAACATTGAAGTGCCCGTGTAACAGATGAGTTCTCGTCCAAAACCCTGATACTCCGAAAGAGTTTGCCCAATTTGTACGTGACGTGCGTCAAGTTTTTGCCGTGACCCTCTCTACTCTTTCGCACATGCTATGCGGGTGAAATGATGATATCATGCCAAGTTTCAACATTTTTAGAATTCATTTTGTAGTGATTTTCAATTTCACTGTCATTTAGCTCTCTAAACAATTAGGTAAATGACCAAAAAACTACAAATGATGTTAGAACATGTTGGAAATTGATGACGTTGCTTTGAATGCTGCATACTGAAGACAAAAGAAGTCCGAAGTTGAAATAAGTTTAAAAAACATTGAAGTGCCCGTGTAACAGATGAATTCTTGTCCAAAACCCTGATACTCCGAAAGAGTTTGTCCAATTTGTACATGAAGTGCGTCCAGTTTTTTCCGTGACCCTCTCTACTCTTTCGCACATGCTATGCAGGTGAAATAATGATACCATGCCAAGTTTCAACATTTTCAGAATTCATTTTGTAGTGATTTTCAATTTCACGGTCATTTAGCTCTCTAAACAATTAGGTAAATGACCGAAAAAACAAATGATGTTAGAAAATGTTGGAAATTGATGACGTCGCTTTGAATGCTGCATACTGAACACAAAAGAAGTCCGGAGTTCAAATAAGTTTAAAAAACATTGAAGTGCCCGTGTAACAGATGAGTTCTCGTCCGAAACCCTGATACTCCGAAAGAGTTTGTCCAATTTGTACGTGACGTGCAGCAAGTTTTTGCCGTGACCCTCTCTACTCTTTCGCACATGCTATGCGG
>NW_025301715.1:0-878 GCF_018294505.1 Triticum aestivum
AGAACCCACAATTTAATTAGATCCTAATCATGCAATGTTTGAGGGTTGATCTAATGCAATAAAACTGGATAGTAAAAGTGGTATGATCAAAGTGTTACTTGCCTTGCTGATGATCCGGGAAACCTAGCGATTCGAAGTAGCAAGCGGTGCACTCCGGGTACTCTTTCGCAAACAAACAAGCATACAATAAGTACTTATCTAATGCACAGGTAAAACTCAAATAAGAGATTTAACCAGAAAGTTCAACTTAAGAACTCCGGTTTGCAAAAAGAATCAAATCAAACGAAGCAACAAAAATCAAACGGCGATAGAAACAAGCTTCGTTTACTAATTTGGACCTAAGTCAAATTTTACCGAAGCAAAAACTTGTTTGAGTTTGTTAAACGGAAAGAGGGCTTCGAGACGAAACTCTAGGCGCTTGAATCGCCTGATTCCGATAAACGAGCGAAAAGAAAAACGAAAACGAAAAACATATCGGAAATCGCGATCTGGAATAATCGCAGAAAATCCGAGAAAAGAAAACTGACGAACAGTTTAACGAACGGACGTTCGTTAACTGTAACTAAACGAAGAACGCGTTTGTTAAAACGAATGAACGAGCGAACGCTCGCTAAATAAGAAAACCGAAACAAAACGAATCCGATCTAAAAACCCTAGGGTTTACAAAAAAACCCGGATCGGTTTCTTTAGAAAACCCGGGGCGGCGGGGCGGCTACCTCGGCTCGGCTACGGCGGGGCTCCGGCGGGGTTCCGGCGTGGCGGCGGGACGGCGTGGGGTGGCGGGGCTGCGGCGGCGACGGCGGGAGGCGGCGGCGGTGAGGGGCTCCGGCGGCGGCGGGCTTCGGCGGCGGCGACGACGACTTGGGGCTCCAGGGGGG
>NW_025301716.1:0-878 GCF_018294505.1 Triticum aestivum
CTCCTTCTTCTCCTCTTCTTCTTCTTCTTCTCCTTCTTCTTCCTCTTCTCCTTCTTCTCCTTCTTCCTCCTCCTCTTCTTCTTCTTCTTCTTCTTCCTCTTCTTCTTCTTCTTCTCCTCCTCCTCCTTCTTCTTCTTCTCCTCCTTCCTTTTGCCATAACAGAAGAAGTCCGGAGTTGTAATAAGTTACTAAAAATAAAAAAGAGGTGCAATGCTCGTTAATTTGCTTCAAGCCTTTTGGAATAGTGTAAACTGCACTGCGCGTAGCTCCGTGCAATCTACCATATTCCTAAAGGCTTGAAGCTAAGCAACGTGAGCATTGAGCCTCTTCTTCATCGTCTCTGCACCCAGGGCTTATAAACCGCTCCTACTCCCTCTCTCTTGGCGAGGTGGGACTAAAAAACAGCTTACCCTTTAGTACCGGTTGGAGCCACCAACCGGTACTGAAGGTGGTGCGCTGCCTGCACAAAATTTAATTAGTGTCATTTAGCTCAAAACAAATCATTAAATGCATGAAAAATATCAAATGAAGGCAGAAATGGTTGAACGTTGATGGCGTCGCTTTGAATGATGCATACTGAATGCACAAAAAGTCTGGAGTTGTAATAAGTTTAAAAAA
Source organism: Triticum aestivum (assembly GCF_018294505.1). Lineage (NCBI taxonomy): Eukaryota > Viridiplantae > Streptophyta > Magnoliopsida > Poales > Poaceae > Triticum > Triticum aestivum. Next base: position 619 of record NW_025301716.1, read on the forward strand.
ATGAAATGCCTTTGTAACAGATGAGTTTAATTTCGTCAGAAACCTGAATACTTCGAAAGAGATTGTCCAGTTTGTAAACGAAGTGCATCCAGTTTTTGCCGTAACCCTCTCTACTTTTTTGAACAATCTATGTGGGTGAAATGATGATACCATGCCAAGTTTCAACTTTTTCAGAGTTCATTTGTAGTGCTTTTCAATTTCCAGGTCATTTAGTTCTCAAAACAAATCATTGAATGCATGAAAAATAGCAAATGAAGGCA
>NW_025301717.1:0-878 GCF_018294505.1 Triticum aestivum
ACTATTACTAACTGTTTTGGGGTCCCGGAGTGATTTCCATGATTAACAAACCCTGGGGTGCGTTTACGTGTCGCTCATCAACACTCGCAGTTTTTGTCGATTCTGACCCGTTTCGTGGACTATTACTCACCATTTTGGGGTCCCGAAGTGATTTCCATGCTTGTTGAACCCCAAGGTGCGCTTACGTGTCGGTCATCAACACTCATAGTTTTGGCCGATTCTGGCCCGTTTCATGGACTATTACTCACTCTTTCAGGGTCCCGGAGTAATTTCCGTGATTAACGAACCCTAGGGTGCGTTTACGTGTCGGTCATCAACACTCGCGGTTTTTGTCGATTCTGACCCGATTCGTGGACTATTACTCACCGTTTTGGGGTCACAAAGTGATTTCCATGCTTGTTGAACAACAAGGTGCGCTTACGTGTAGGTCATCAACATTGACAGTTTTGGCCGATTCTGGCCCGTTTTGTGGACTATCACTCACTATTTGGGGGTCTCGCAGTGACTTGCACGATTAACGAACCCTGGGGTGCGTTTACGTGTCGGTCATCAACACTCGCAGTTTTGGCCGATTCTAACCCGTTTCATGGACTGCTACTCACTGTTTTGGGGTCCCGGAGTGATTTCCATGATTAACGAACCCTGGGGTGCGTTTACGTGCCGGTCATCAACACTCGCAGTTTTTGTCGATTCTGACCCGTTTCATGGACTATTACTCACCGTTTTGGGGTCACAAAGTGATTTCCATGCTTGTTGAACTCCAAGGTGTGCTTACGTGTCGGTCATCAACACTCATAGTTTTGGCCGATTTTGGCCTGTTACATGGACTATTACTCACTCTTTTAGGGTCCCGGAGTAATTTCCATGATTAACGAACC
>NW_025301718.1:0-878 GCF_018294505.1 Triticum aestivum
TTGACTAGCTCATTAATCAAAGATGGTTATGTTTCCTAACCATAGACATGTGTTGTCATTTGATTAATGGGATCACATCATTAGGATAATGATGTGATTGACATGACCCATTCCGTTAGCCTAGCACTTGATCGTTTAGTATATTGCTATTGCTTTCTTCATGACTTATACAAAGTTCCTGCAACTATGAGATTGTGCAACTCCCGTTTACCGGAAGAACACTTTGTGTGCTACCAAACGTCACAACGTAACTGGGTGATTATAAAGGTGCTCTACAGGTGTTTCCGAAGGTACATGTTGAGTTGGCATAATTCGAGATTAGGTTTTGTCACTCCGATTGTCGGAGAGGTATCTCTGGGCCCTCTCGGTAATACTCATCACCTAAGCCTTGCAAGCATTGTAACTAATGAGTTAGTTATAAGATGATGTGTTACAGAACGAGTAAAGAGACTTGCCGGTAACGAGATTGAACTAGGTATTGGATACCGATGATCAAATCTCGGGCAAGTAACATACCGATGACAAAGGGAACAACGTATGTTGTTATGCGGTTTGACCGATAAAGATCTTCGTAGAATATGTAGGAACCAATATGGGCATCCAGGTCCCTCTATTGGTTATTGACCGAGAATGGTTCTAGGTCATGTCTACATAGTTCTCGAACCCGTAGGGTCCACACGCTTAACGTTACGATGACAATTTTATTATGAGTTTATAAGTTTTGATGTACCGAAGTTTGTTCGGAGTCCCGGATGTGATCACGGACATGACGAGGAGTCTCGAAATGGTCGAGACATAAAGATTGATATATTGGACGACTATATTCGGACACCGGAAGTGTTCCGGGTGATTTCGGAGAAAACCGGAGTGCCGGAGGG
>NW_025301719.1:0-878 GCF_018294505.1 Triticum aestivum
CCCGGGCCACTCCTCTTCTCCGATGCCGGTGCGGCTGCGCCGCCGCCCTAGGTTGTCGCCGGCGACCCTCGTCGCCGTCCGGTGCCTCCTCGCCTCCGACGACGGCCGCCGCATCACCGCGCCGCCCTCCGCCGTCCCACCTCGCCGACCGTCCCTGCTTCCTCTTCTCCGGCCCCCCTCCGAGATCCGGCCGTCGTCGACTACAACTCTGGCCGGCGAGCTTCGAGAAGCGTGCCGCTACAGTGTCGGTCGATCTGAGATCCAGATCCAGTTTCCTCGCGGTTGACTTTTCATCCCCGAACCCTAATTTTTTTTTGCAAACTTTGGCATGCCATAACTCTGCATCCACAGCTCCGATTCGTGCGTGTAGCATAAAAAATGTTCGCCTCGACGAGTACATCATTGAAGGAAATATGCCCTAGAGGCAATAATAAAGTTATTATTTATTTCCTTATTTCATGATAAATGTTTATTATTCATGCTAGAATTGTATTAACCGGAAACATAATACATGTGTGAATACATAGACAAACAGAGTGTCACTAGTATGCCTCTACTTGACTAGCTCGTTAATCAAAGATGGTTATGTTTCCTAACCATAGACAAAGGAGTTGTTATTTGATTAACGGGATCACATCATTAGTTGAATGATCTGATTGACATGACCCATTCCATTAGCTTAGCACCCGATCGTTTAGTATGTTGCTATTGCTTTCTTCATGACTTATACATGTTCCTATGACTATGAGATTATGCAACTCCCGTTTGCCGGAGGAACACTTTGGGTGCTACCAAACGTCACAACGTAACTAGGTGATTATAAAGGAGCATTACAGGTGTCTCCAAAGGTAGATGTTGGGTTGGCGTATTTCGAGATT
>NW_025301720.1:0-878 GCF_018294505.1 Triticum aestivum
AAATGGCAAAAATTGTGAGTGTTGATGACCGACACGTAAACGCACCTCGGAGTTCACAAATCGTGGAAATCACTCCGAGACCCCAAAACAGTGAGTAATAGTCCACGAAACGGTCAGAATTCACCAAAACTATGTGTATTGACGCCGGACATGCAAACACACCATGGGATCGTCAATCGTGAAAATCGCTCCGGGACCCCAAAACGGGCCAGAATCGTGAGTAATAGTCCACAAAACGGACCAGAATGAGCCAAAATTGTGAGTGTTGATGACCGACACATAAGCACACCTTGGGGTTCGACATCCATGGAAATCGCTTTGGGACCCCAAAATGGTGAGTAATAGTCCACGAAACGGGTCAGACACGACAAAAACCGTGAGTATTGATGACCGACACGTAAACGCACTCCGGGGTTCAACAATAGTCCATGAAACGGGCCAGAATCAACAAAAACTGTGATTGTTGATGACCGACATGTAAGCGCACCTTGGGGTTCAACAACCATGGAATTCGCTTTGGGACCCCAAAACCGTGAGTAATAGAGCACGAAACAGGTTAGAATCGACAAAAACAGCGAGTGTTGATAACCGACACGTAAGCGCACCTTGGGGTTCAACAACTATGCAAATCGCTTCGGTACCCCAAAACGGTTAGTAATAGTACACGAAACGGGTTAGGATTGGCCGAAACTATGAGTGTTGACGACGGACATGCAAACGCACCCTGGGATTGTCAATTGTGAAAATCGGTCCGGGACCCTAAAACGGTGTGTAATAGTCCACAGAACAGACAAGAATTGGCCAAAATTGTGAGTGGTTATGAGCGACACATAAACGCCACCCGTGGTTCGTCAATCGTCGAAATCACTTCGGGACCC
>NW_025301721.1:0-878 GCF_018294505.1 Triticum aestivum
TAGTGGCGCTGGGGCCCACTGTCAGTGTCAGGGGGGGTTGACTAACAGTAGTTAGCGCTAACCTAACCATCTGGCCGACAGGGCCCACGCGTCAGTGACCCTGGGGGGTCAAACCCCAGGTCGGTCAAGTCAAACCCCACCGGCGACATGACGCCGGCGAGATCCGAGACGGCGGCGAGAGTGCTTTTTGCCATTCCGGCGACCAAATGGACGGCGGAAGGCATCTACGTGTTGCTGAGGTTGAGCCGCGTCTATTGGTGGTGGTGGTTGGGCTCGGGGTGGCCGGAGTTGACGGCGGCGAGCTCGGCTGCGGCGGCCGGAGTTCGGGTGCGGTCGGGATCAGTGTTGCAGGGGGTTTGGGGAGGCGTTGGTGCGTTCTACGTGCTCCTGGTGATGTGTGGAGCACGATGGTGTGCTCGGTTGGGCGCTACGGCGACCGTGGCCACGACGGCGACATCGCCGGCGGCGTGAAGCTCTCGGTCGAGGTGGAGCTAGGGTCTAGAGATCGGGAGAGACCAGGGAAGAAGGGGGAAACGCTCCGGGGGCTCACCGCGGTTGCAGTGGCGTCGAAGCAGGCTCGGGGACGCGCCGGAGACGACGAATTTGACGGCGACGGTGGTCGGAGTCCGAAGAGGGGAACGGCGACGAGGCGGCGATGCAGGGCTTCCGGGGACTCGTGGAGCGGTGGGGAGGAAGAGGGAGTCGAGGCGGAGCTCCTGAGCTGGTCGGGGGAGCGAGGGGTGGTCGGAGGCAGTGGCTACGGCGAACGGCGGCGACGGTGTGCTTCGGCCGTGAGAGGGAGAGAGCGAGGGAGAACCGGGGGAGAATGAGAGAGAGCAGGGGGGATCGGGACGGGCTGCGGGCGTCGTCCACGCGGC
>NW_025301722.1:0-878 GCF_018294505.1 Triticum aestivum
CTCGTCCTCGAGTAGGTAAATAATAAAAACATAATTTTTGATGTGGAATGCTACCTAGCATAATTCTCAATGTAATTTTCTTTATTGTGGCATGAATGGTCAGATCCAAATGATTCAAAATAAAAGTTTATTTTGACATAAGAAATAGTAATACTTCAAGCATACTAATCAAAGCAATCATGTCTTCTCAAAATAACATGGCTAAAGAAAGTTCATCCCTACAAAATCATATAGTTAGGCTATGTTTCATTTTCATCACACAAAATACTCCCATCAAGAACAACCCCGGTTTCAGCCAAGCAATTGGTTCATACTTTTTAACGCGCTTCAGCCTTTTTCAACTCTCACGCAATACACGAGTGTGAGCCATGGATATAGCACTATGGGTGGAATAGAATATGATGATGGAGGTTGTGTGGAGAAGACAAAAAAGGAGAAAGTCTCATATTGACGAGGCTAATCAACGGGCTATGGAGATGCCCATCAATTGATGTCAACATGAGGAGTAGGGATTGCCATGCAACGGATGCACTAGAGCTATAAATGTATGAAAGCTCAACAAAAGAAACTAAGTGGGTGTGCATCCAACTTGCTTGCTCACGAAGACCTAGGGCATTTTGAGGAAGCCCATCGTAGGAATATACAAGCCAAGTTATATAATGAAAAATTCCCACTAGTATATGAAAGTGACAACATATGAGACTCGCTACATGAAGAACATGGTGCTACTTTGAAGCACAAGTGTGGAAAAAGAGATAGTAACATTGCCCCCTTTTTATTTTCTTTTTTTTCTTTTTTTGGGCCTTTCTTTTTTTTCTTTTTGGCCTTTCTTCTTCTTTTTTCTTTTTTTTCTTTGGCCTTTTTTGGCCTTTCTTTTT
>NW_025301723.1:0-877 GCF_018294505.1 Triticum aestivum
CCCCCCCGGGCCCCCGTCCCGCCTAACCCTGCAGGGGTTGACCACGAGATCTAGCCCTTTGACTTTCCACGGACGGGCTTCGAACACTGGACCTCTCCACCCGGTTGTATCAGGTCAGCACAGAGGGTCACCTGGGAGCAACATCCGGGCCAAACCCACAGCTACATACCCTCCGAGTAGACCCGACGCGTCCGTTTCCCCCTCCAGGTGCCGGCGGCGGCGCCGTCCGTGAGGGGGGCCACGCCCCGGAGACGCGTGCCGGGCGTTTGCAACCGCCACAACACACTCAGACTTGTGAGAAGCCGTGCACGCAAGATTGGCGGCATGCTAGCCCACGGAGGCCGCCGGCCACAGTCGTAGACATGTGAAGGGCAATCCGCATGGAGGGAAGTGTTCAGATACTTCTCCATCACCAAAAATTATGAAAAATTACCATCGCTCCTATAACACGTGTGCCCACGTCGTGTAAGAAACTCATGATTTTATCGCGATCCGAGTATTTAATAATATTCACGCCGCACCGTTATCGCAAAACGTCTACTACCGTGTCATCGCCGTCCGTGAGGGGGGCCACACCCCGGAGACGCGCGCCGCCTCTTCGAACATGCCACAACACCAACCCGCATGTATGAGGGGCCGGTGCGACGTTCCGGTGGCATTGCTACCCCCCAGGGCCCCCATCCCGCCTAACCCTGGAGTGGTTGACCACGAGATCTAGCCCTTTGACTTTAAATGGAAGGGCTTTGACCAATGGACCTCTCCACCCGGTTGTGTCAGGTCAGCACAGAGGGACACCTGGAAGCAACATCCGGGTCAAACCCACAGCTACACCCCATCCGTGTAGACCCGACGCATCTGTTTCCCCCCTCCAGGTGCC
>NW_025301724.1:0-877 GCF_018294505.1 Triticum aestivum
CCCCCCCGGGCCCCCGTCCCGCCTAACCCTGCAGGGGTTGACCACGAGATCTAGCCCTTTGACTTTCCACGGACGGGCTTCGAACACTGGACCTCTCCACCCGGTTGTATCAGGTCAGCACAGAGGGTCACCTGGGAGCAACATCCGGGCCAAACCCACAGCTACATACCCTCCGAGTAGACCCGACGCGTCCGTTTCCCCCTCCAGGTGCCGGCGGCGGCGCCGTCCGTGAGGGGGGCCACGCCCCGGAGACGCGTGCCGGGCGTTTGCAACCGCCACAACACACTCAGACTTGTGAGAAGCCGTGCATGCAAGATTGGCGGCATGCTAGCCCACGGAGGCCGCCGGCCACAGTCGTAGACATGTGAAGGGCAATCCGCATGGAGGGAAGTGTTCAGATACTTCTCCATCACCAAAAATTATGAAAAATTACCATCGCTCCTATAACACGTGTGCCCACGTCGTGTAAGAAACTCATGATTTTATCGCGATCCGAGTATTTAATAATATTCACGCCGCACCGTTATCGCAAAACGTCTACTACTGTGTCATCGCCGTCCGTGAGGGGGGCCACACCCCGGAGACGCGCGCCGCCTCTTCGAACATGCCACAACACCAACCCGCATGTATGAGGGGCCGGTGCGACGTTCCGGTGGCATTGCTACCCCCCAGGGCCCCCATCCCGCCTAACCCTGGAGTGGTTGACCACGAGATCTAGCCCTTTGACTTTAAATGGAAGGGCTTTGACCAATGGACCTCTCCACCCGGTTGTGTCAGGTCAGCACAGAGGGACACCTGGAAGCAACATCCGGGTCAAACCCACAGCTACACCCCATCCGTGTAGACCCGACGCATCTGTTTCCCCCCTCCAGGTGCC
>NW_025301725.1:0-877 GCF_018294505.1 Triticum aestivum
TTTTTTTGTTCTTTTTAATTTTAACTAGTTAATTAGTTTAACAAAAACGGTAAATAACTTAAAACTTGATAATTAACAAAAAAAACCGTAAAATTTGATAATTAACAAAAAAAACGTATATACGGAGAGGGGGCGGCGAGGGGGGCGGCGATGCGCGCGGTGTTTTTTTAGGGATCGAGAGGGGACGGCGAGGGTTATAAATGTGTTGTCCTCGCCTCCCTCTCCGTGACGCCGTCATCTGCCGCCCCGTCTCGCGCTCTACCGCGACACCCTCTCCCACCCCTTCCTTGCCCCCTCCTTTTGCCACCGCCCTTTCGCCACCGCCACCGCCATCGCCCCCCTTCTTCACTTAATTAATTTGTTTTTACTACATGTTTTCAGGACTGACATAATGGCGGACGATAGAGCTGACCCGATTATGGACAACTATGATCCGGACGGTGAAGCACATATGTTCGGCATCATAAATGGCGATATTCTATATGTGCCGACCGGACAAGAAGAAGATGATATCTCTTCTTATCTGAACCTTGACGGTGAAGATGAAGGGCGCCGTCAGCAAGATGATGCCGAACAAACGTCGATAAACGACGATCTTCAAATGGAAGTAGCAACCACCTCCGGCGCCGAGGTATATATATATACATTGAGCCTCTGGTGATACAAACTAACTGATTTGAATAAATATGTGTGGACTAACGCGCGCGACTCTCTTTCTTATTTTAGCCCTCGGCCGGATCGTCGAAACAATCGAGTACGTCGTCAAAGCGTGGCGCAACCAAGACGATGAAACAAGGAGAAACATGCACCATCGAGGTTGTCGACAGTGCAACCGGCAGGCCGCTGGAGCCCCGCAAGAACGCCACCAAGTTTGTCA
>NW_025301726.1:0-877 GCF_018294505.1 Triticum aestivum
CCCCGCACCCCCGCGCCCCGCCGGAGCCCTCGCCGGAGCCGCCCCGACGAGGTACTGCCTCGCTGCCCGTTCGTCGTTGCCGGTTTTTGTTATAAAAAAACCTTTCGTTTTAAAAAAAACCTAGATCGGTTTTTTTTCGGTTTTATTATTTTGCGAACGTTCACCGAACCGTTCGTTTTAACAAACGCGTTCGTCGGTTTTTCTCTGTTAACGAACGTCCGTTCTTTAACCGTTCGTCCGTTTTTCTTTTCGTTGGATTTTTCTGCGATTATCTAAGATTTGATTTCTGATCGAATCTTCGATTCTGTTTAACTTCTCGCTCGTTTATCGGAATCAGGCGATTCAAGCGCCTAGAGTTTCGTCTCGAAATTCTCTTTCCGTTTAACCCACTCAAACAAGTTTTTGCTACTGTAAAATTTGACCTAGATCCAGATTAGTAAACGAAGCTTGTTTCTTTCGCAGTTTGACTTTCGTTGCTTCGTTCGAGTTGATTCTTTTTGTAAACCGGAGTTCTTAAGTTGAACTTTCTGGTTGGATCTTTCATTCGAGTTTTACCTGTGCATTAGATGAGTACTGATTGTATGCTTGTTTGTTTGCGATAGAGTACCCGGAGTGTGCCGCTTGTTACTTCGACTCGTTAGGTTTTGCGGATCATCAGCAAGGCAAGTAACACTTTGATCATCCTTTTCATACCCAGTTTTATTGCATTAGATCTTTTCCTCAAACAATTGCATGATTAGGATCTAATTAAATTGTGGGTATTGGGAAGTAGTTGAGGTAGTACCTATTACCTGTTTTCTATTCAAACCCTTGGGAGTTACTTCTACGTTGCTTTTATTATTGCCATGCTATGCTCGTAGACGTGGATGGGTTTGAG
>NW_025301727.1:0-877 GCF_018294505.1 Triticum aestivum
ACGAAATTCCCCCCCCCCTCTTCCTCCATATATACAGCCCTTAGGGCATCGTTTAGACTTTGGGTTTTGTTTAGATTAAAAGTTCGCCATAGCTGCAACTTCGCGTACTTCGTTTGTGTTCAACGACCAGACAAAGGCGTCACAGAACCCCACCTTGATCAATAAAGCTTTCATCTTATATTCGCAATATCCAGATTGCAATCTCAGTTTCTTGCTTGTTCTTCGTTTGCTCGCAGGAAACAGACCCTCGTGGTCAGGTTGATCGTGCTCCGGCGTGGTCAATAACCTCTCGGAGTTGGTTTAGCGATTGCTAAGGCGCGACGTCCTCGCACGTTCGTAGTCGGATCGTCAAAGTCGACTTCCACCAAAGCGAAATCCACCATCTCATCGAAAGACGGGACACCTTTGCCCCTATCATCTTGGCCAAGATAAATGACAATGCTTACAAAATCGAGCTTCCTGAAGACTATGCTGTGAGTCGAACTTTCAACATTGCTGATTTGTCTCCATGCTTCGATCAAGAGGGTCAAGAGTCGAGGACGACTCCTTTTGAAGAGGGGGAGGATGATGAGGACATCCCAAGTTCACCTCGTTTATCATCTTCTCCTGATGATAAATCTCAGCCATCAAGTGAAGCTTCTACAAAGAAGATCTATTTGGGTCCCATGTGATGAGGACATGACTACCTTGGATATGACCAAAAATATTGCATATATGCATATTTGTCAGGTGATTTCTAGTGCAAACTATTCAATAATCTATTTGTGTTATCCAGAACAAAAATACTTCACACACTTTTGTGTTTTGTCTAATTGCAGGTGTATGGGACATTTGTACAATCCACATATGAAGATAAGGAAGAAAGAGATGTTTATTT
>NW_025301728.1:0-877 GCF_018294505.1 Triticum aestivum
CTGGATGCACTTCGTGTACAAAATGGACAATCTCTTTCGAAGTATTAGGGTTTCATACGGACACTCGTCTGTTACAAAGGGATTTCATTTTCTTGAACTTATTTTAAATCCATAGTTTTTCTGTGCTCAAAATGCACCATTCAAAGCCACATCATCAATTTTCAACCCTTTCTGACTTCATTTGTTATTTTCATGCATTTACTGATTATTTTAAGCTATAAGACCTTGAAATTGAAAAGCATTTCAAATGAACTCTGAAAAGGTTGAAAGTTGGCATGGTATCATCATTTGACCCACATAGAATGTGCAAGAATGTAGAGAGGGTTACGGCAAAAACTGGATGCACTTCGTGTACAAATCGGACAATCTCTTTTGAAGTATCAGGGTTCCATACAGAAACTCGTCTTTTACAAAGGGATTTCATTTTTTTAACTTATTTGAACTCCATAGTTTTTCTATGCTCAAAATGCACCATTCAAAGCCGCATCATCAATTTTCAACCCTTTCTGACATCATTTGTTATTTTTCATGCATTTACTGGTTATTTTGAGCTATAAGACCCTCAAATTGAAAACCGTTTCAAATGAAATCTGAAAAGGTTCAAAGTTGGCATGGTATCATCATTTGACCCACATATCATGTGCAAGAAACTAGAGACGGTTACGGCAAAAACTGGATGCACTTCGTGTACAAAACGGACAATCTCTTTCGAAGTATCAGGGTTTCATACGGAAACTCGTTTGTTACAAAGGGATTTCATTTTTTTGAACTTATTTGAACTCCATAGTTTTTCTGTGCTCAAAATGCACCATTCAAAGCTGCATCATCAATTTTCATCCCTTTCTGACTTCATTTGTTATTTTTCATGCATTTACTG
>NW_025301729.1:0-877 GCF_018294505.1 Triticum aestivum
CCCTAATTAAGCTAAGAAGTGTATGACATGCGGGACCCACCCGTAGTTGACCCAGTCAAATGCACAGTTGACTACTGACGTCAGCATGATGTCATGCTGACGTCATATTTTACTATTCTGGATAATGTTGAATAAATTAATTAAATAAATCCTAAAATGATTTAAATCTTTAAAAATTAATATAAAATAATCCGTAGCTCGAATGGAAAAACTTTGTATATGAAAGTTGCTCAGAACGACGAGACGAATCCGAATACGCAGCCCGTTCGTCCACCACACATCCCTAACCTATCGAACTCGCAACTTCCCCCCCCTCCGGTCCGTCTGTCCGAAAACGCGAAACATCGGGAATACTTTCCCGGATGTTCCCCCCCTTCGCCGGTACCACCTACTGCCGCGTTAGGACACACCTAGCACTGCTCATTGTCATGTCACGCATCGTCATGCTTATGTTTGCATTGTATTTACTGTTTCTTCCCCCCTCTTCTCTCCGGTAGACTACGAGACCGATGCTGCTGCTGCCCAGTTCGACTACGGAGTTGACGACCCCTCCTACTTGCCAGAGCAACCAGGCAAGCCCCCCCTTGATCACCAGATATCGCCTATTCTTCTCTATACTGCTTGCATTAGAGTAGTGTAGCATGTTACTGCTTTCGGTTAATCCTATACTGATGCATAGCCTGTCCTTGTTGCTACAGTTGTTACCCTTACCTGCTATCCTACTACTTAGTATAGGATGCTAGTGTTCCATCAGTGGCCCTACACTCTTGTCCGTCTGCCATGCTATACTACTGGGCCGTGATCAATTTGGGAGGTGATCACGGGTATATACTATATACCTTATATACATGACACATGTGGTGACTAAAGTCGGGTC
>NW_025301730.1:0-877 GCF_018294505.1 Triticum aestivum
GTTGGTCGTCAAGACTCGCAATTTGAGCCGATTCTGGCCCGTTTCTACATAGTTTTGGGATCCCGAAGTGATTTCCACGATTGACGAACCCCATGGTGCGTTTGCATGTCAGTCATCAACGCTCACAATTTTGGCCAGTTCTGGTCCGTTTCGTGGACTACTACCCACCGTTTTGGGGTCCTAGAGCGGTTTCCGTGATTAACGATCCCCGTGGTGCCTTTAAGTGTATGTCGTCAACAGAGACGGTTTGGGCCAATTCTGAGCAGTTTCCATAGTGTTTGAACACCGAGGTGCGCTTACGTGTCGGTCATCAACACTCACAGTTTTGGACGATTTTGGCCCGTTTCATGGACCATTACTCACCGTTTTGGGGTCCCGGAGTGATTTCCACTATTGATGAACCCGGGGCAAGTTTACATGTCAGTCATCAACACTCGCGGTTTTTGTCGATCCTGACCTGTTTCGTGGACTATTACTCGCCGTTTTCGGGTTTCCAAAGCGATTTCCATGGTTGTTGAACCCCACTGAGTGCTTACATGTCGGTCATCAATAATCGCAGTTTTTCCCGATTCAGGTCCGTTTCGTGCACTATTACTCATCGTTTTGGGGTCCTAGAGCGATTTCCACGATTGACAAACCCCAGTGTGTGTGTACATGTCGGTCATCAACATTCGCAAATCTTGTCGATTCTGACCCGTTTCATGGACTATTACTCACCGTTTTGGGGTCCAAAGTGATTTCCATAGTTGTTGAACCCCAAGGTGCGCTTCGTGTCTGTCAACAACACTGGCAGTCTTGGCCGATTCGAGCCCGTTTCGTGGACTATTACTCGATGTTTTGGGGTCCCCGAGTGATTTATACAATTGATGAACCCCGG
>NW_025301731.1:0-877 GCF_018294505.1 Triticum aestivum
GGACGAGAACTCATCTGTTAGACTGGCACTTCATTTTCTTAAACATATTACAACTCCAGACTTTTATTGCGTTCCGTACGCACCATTCAATGCGACGTCCTCAATTTTCAACACTTTCTGACATCATTTGCAATTTTTCAGTCATTTACCGATTTGTTTAGAGAGCTAAATGACCGTGAAATTGAAAATCACTACAAAATGAACTCTGAAAATGTTGAAACTTGGCATGGTATCATCATTTCACCCACATAGCATGTGCAAAACAGTAGAGAGGGTTACGGCAAAAACTGGACGCACTTCGTGTACAAACTGGACAATCTCTTTCGGAGAATCAGGGTTTCGGACGAGAACTTATCTGTTACATGGGCACTTCATTTTTTTAACTTATTACAACTCCAGACTTTTTTGCGTTCCGTACGCACCATTCAATGCGACGTCATCAATTTTCAAAACATTCTGACATCATTTGCTATTTTTTAGTCATTTACCGATTTGTTTAGAGAGCTAAATGACAGTGAAATTGAAAATCACTACAAAATGAACTCTGAAAATGTCGAAACTTGGCATGGTATCATCATTTCACCCACATAGCATGTGCAAAAGAGAGAGAGGGTTACAGCAAAAACTGGACGCACTTCGTGTACAAACTGGACAATCTCTTTGGAAGTATCAGGGTTTCTGACGAGAACTCATCTGTTACATGGGCACTTCATTTTTTTAAACTTATTACAACTCCAGGCTTTTTTTGCGTTCCGTACACACCATTGAAAGCGACGTCATCAATTTTCAAAACTTTCTGATATCATTTGCTATTTTTCAGTCATTTACCGATTTGTTTAGAGAGCTAAATGACCGTGAAATTGAAAATCACTACAAA
>NW_025301732.1:0-877 GCF_018294505.1 Triticum aestivum
TCAACACTCGCGGTTTTTGTCGATTCTGACCCATTTCGTGGATTATTACTCACTGTTTTGGGGTCACAAAGTGATTTCCATGCTTGTTGAACCCCAAGGTGCGCTTACGTGGAGGTCATCGACATTGACAGTTTTGGCCGATTCTGGCCCGTTCCGTGGACTATTACTCACTGTTTTGGGGTCTCGGAGTGCTTCCACGATTAACGAACCGTGGGGTGCATTTACATGTCGGTCATCAACACTCGCAGTTTTGGCCGATTCTGGCCCGTTTCATGGACTATTACTCACTGTTTTGGGGTCCCGGAGTGATTTCCATGATTAATGAACCCTGGGGTGTGTTTACGTGCCGGTCATCAACACTCGCAGTTTTTGTCAATTCTGAACCGTTTCATGGACTATTACTCACCGTTTTGTGGTCACAAAGTGATTTCCATGCTTGTTGAACTCCAAGGTGCGCTTACGTGTCGGTCATCAACAATCATAGTTTTGGCCGATTCTGGCCCGTTTGATGGACTATTACTCACTCTTTCAGGGTCCCGGAGTAATTTCCGTGATTAACGAACCCTAGGGTGCGTTTACGTGTCGGTCATCAACACTCGCGGTTTTTGTCGATTCTGACCCGTTTTGTGGACTATTACTCACCGTTTTGGGGTCACAAAGTGATTTCCATGCTTGTTGAACCCCAAGGTGCGCTTACGTGGAGGTCATCAACATTGACAGTTTTTGCCGATTCTGGCCCGTTCCATGGACTATTACTCACTGTTTTGGGATCTCGGAGTGACTTCCACGATCAATGAACCCTGGGGTGCTATTACGTGTCGATCATCAACACTAGCAGTTTTGGCCGATTCTGGCCCATTTCGTGGACTAATACTCA
>NW_025301733.1:0-877 GCF_018294505.1 Triticum aestivum
AATCATTTTCTTGTTTACCTAGGATGGTCAACACGCGCGCCAACCCTGCTTCCCAAGAGCAGGCCGAAGGCAGTGAAGCCAGGAATGAAAATCTGCCTCATCCTCCTTCACTAGCCGAGGTGATGATGGAAGCTGAGAGAAACAAGCGGGAGACAAACCGTTTGTTGGAGCGTATTGAGCAGAATACAGCACACCATCAGAGGGCTAACGTGGTGTCACTCAGTGATTTTATCAAATTGCATCCACCCACGTTCCACCACTCCGTCGAGCCTCTCGACGCTGATGACTGGCTTCGCAGTATCTCTCACAAACTGCGTTCCGCGCTGGTAGCGGAGGCTGACAAGGTCACCTTTGCTGCATATCATCTTGAAGGCCCCGCCAGTCTATGGTGGGAGAATTATGGAGCTATGCGCCCAGCAGGCCATGTCCCTACTTGGACTGAGTTCAGCGAGGCTTTCCGTGAACATCACATTCCGGAGGGTCTCATGGACCGTAAGCGTGAAGAATTTTGCAATTTCACCCAAGGCCGACTTTCTGTGGATGTCTATAGCAGGGAGTTTGGTAATCTCGCACGATATGCAACTGAGGAAGTGTCTACTGACGCCAAGAAGCAAGCAAGGTTCCGTAAGGGCCTTAGTCCTGAGCTTCGCCGCGACCTCCGTCTGCATGAGTGCACATCTTTTTCGAAACTTGTCAACAAAGCCATCAGTGCTGAAACTGGTCAGACTGACTATGACGCAACACGCAAGCATGGACGTGACATGGGTTCCTCATCCGGTGCTGGTCCTCAGAAGCGCCGCGTGTGGGTACCCAACACCGCCCTGCCACCCAGGTTCACACCGAGGCCATCTTTCCAGGCGCCTCGCCCTGTTCAACA
>NW_025301734.1:0-877 GCF_018294505.1 Triticum aestivum
TTTCATCCACATAGCATGTGCAAGAAAGTTGAGAGGGTTACGGCAAAAACTGGATGCACTTCGTGTCCAAAACGGACAATCTGTTTCAAAGTATCAGGATTTCAGACGGAAACTCGTCTGTTACAAAGGGATTTCATTTTTTAAAACTTATTTGAACTCCTGACTTTTTGTGTGTTCAAAATGCACCATTCAAAGCCACATCATCAGTTTTCAATCCTTTCTGACTTCATTTGTTATTTTTCATGCATTTATTAATTATTTTGAGCTATAAGACCCTAAAATTGAAAAGCATTTCAAAGGAACTCTGAAAAGGTTGAAAGTTGGCATGGTATCATCATTTCATCCACATAGCATGTGCAAGAAAGTTGAGAGGGTTACGGCAAAAACTGGATGCACTTCGTGTACAAAACGGACAATCTCTTTCAAAGTATCACGATTTCATACGGAAACTCGTCTGTTACAAATGGATTTCATTTTTGAAGACTTATTTGAACTCCTGACTTTTTGTGTGTTCAAAATGAACCATTCAAAGCCACATCATCATTTTTCAATCCTTTCCGACTTCATTTGTTATTTTTCGTGCATTAACTAATTATTTTGAGCTATAAGACCCTAAAATTGAAAAGCATTTCAAATGAACTCTGAAAAGGTTGAAAGTTGGCATGGTATCATCATTTCATCCACATAGCATGTGCAAGAAAGTTGAGAGGGTTACGGCAAAAACTGGATGCACTTCGTGTACAAAACGGACAATCTCTTTCAAAGTATCACGATTTCATACGGAAACTCGTCTGTTACAAAGGGATTTCATTTTTTAAAACTTATTTGAACTCCTGACTTTTTGTGTGTTCAAAATGCACCATTCAAAGCCACATCA
>NW_025301735.1:0-877 GCF_018294505.1 Triticum aestivum
AGCTTCGGGGCGTGGGGAGGAAGACGACGGGGAGCTACAGTGCTGGGCTGGCTAGCTGGGCCGGCCAGCTGGCTGGGCCGCACAGGTAAGTTTCTCCTCTCTTTTCTGTTTTCTGTTTTATTTAATAATTCTGCAACTTTGTTGAATTAAATAAAATACCTAGGCAACTCCAAAAATCACCAAACTACTCCTGGTCCATAGTTGGAATATTTCCAACATGAAACATTTTAGTTTGGAGATATTTGAGCATTAAAATATTTTATATTATTTTAAATGCCCAAATTCAAATAGTTATGATTTAACTCAAGAACCCTAGGATGGCCTAGAAAAGTGTGCACCATTTTTGGCAGAGGTTCTGAACCAAGGCAAAAATGATGGGCATTTTAGAAGGGCATTTCAGGTTCATTGAAAATTATTTTAGTAAACCCTAGTTGGTTTTCAGAGGGGACTGGGGGTTCTGTCATCCCCATTTCAAGTTTCTGATGCAAAAGTAAACATGATGCAACACTCTAATGCATGACTAGCTAGGGTGTGACACTGTCAAGTTTCGTGCCATTTGGAGATCGTTTGATACTCTAACGGTTAACCGGGTAACCGCAAAGCCTCTTTTGTTGCAGCCCAACACCCCCTTCAAAGAGGCCCAAAACCCAGCAAACTCCCCTCCATGCTCTCGGTCGTTCGATCATGATCGTGTGGGCGAAAACCGCTCCTCATTTGGACACTCCCACCTCCTTCTATGTATAAATATGTGCACCCCGTCCAAATCCCGGGTCCAAACCCTAGGCCCACTCCCCTCGCGCCGCCGGACACAACTTCCCCGCCGACGGACATGTCCGCCCTCGCCCTCCCCCAACCGCAGCGCGCCACGTGGCGTTTG
>NW_025301736.1:0-877 GCF_018294505.1 Triticum aestivum
GCTCCGGTGGCATTGCTACCCCCCAGTGCCCTCGTCCCGCCTAACCCTGTAGCGTTTGACCACGGGATCTACCCCTTTGACTTTGCACGGACGGGCTTTGACCAGTGGACCTCCCCACCCGGTTGTGTTAGGTCAGCCCATAGGAACACTTTGGAGCAACATCCGGGGCAGACCCACAGCAAGACCCCCTCCGTGTAGACCCCACGCGTTCGTTTCCCCCCTCTAGGTGCTGGCGGCAGCGCCGTCCGTGAGGGGGCCACACCCCGGACACGCGTGCCGGGCGTTTGCAACCACGACAACACTTCCAGACTTGTGAGAGGCCACCAGCGCAAGATTTGGCGGCATGCTAGCCCCCGGAGGCCGCCGGCCACAGCCGTAGACGCGCGAAGGGCAATCCGCGTGGAGGGAATTTTTCAGATACTTCTCCATCACCAAAAATTATGAAAAAATACCATCGTTTCTATAGCACATGTGCCCACGTCGTGCAAAAAAAATTCATGATTTTATCGCGCTCCGAGTATTTAGTAATATTGACGCCGCATCGTTACCACAAAACGTCTACTACCATGTCATCGCCGTCCGTGAGGGGGGCCACGCCCTGGAGACGCGTCCCGCCTCTTCGTACATGCCACCACACCACCCCGCATGTATGAGGGCCCGGTGCGACGCTCCGGTGGCATTGCTACCCCCCCCCCCCAGTGCCCCCGTCCCGCCTAACCCTATAGCGTTTGACCACGGGATCTACCCCTTTGATTTTGCACGGACGGGCTTTGACTAGTAGACCTCCCCACCCGGTTGTGTTAGGTCAGCCCATAGGAACACATTGGAGCAACAACCGGGGAAGTCCCATAGCAAGATCCCCTCCGTGTAGACCCCA
>NW_025301737.1:0-877 GCF_018294505.1 Triticum aestivum
ATCTCTTGTTTCCCCACACATACGGACTCTAAAAATAGCCTATACTTATGTATTTCGAAATTACATGGGCCTGGCCCAATAATAAGGTGACGCAGCACCTAAAATAGCCTCGGGACGAAATTTATGAAGTGGCATCTTGTATATTTCGTCCAAGGCTTCATGCACCCATTATGGTGGCTTCAAAGTCCTGAAATCATCACTTGTAACTCCGTTCTTGTTTCCCTTGCGTATGCCATCATCTCCATGCTTGTTCTTGCTCCAATGTTCATCCTTCTCCAAGCTAGGCCCTTCATTTGTAAGCAAAACAAATGTATCCAATTTAGGCAGCATCATATTCTCATGAACATTAGAATCATTACCAAGAAACGAAAGTACCTGGTAATTTAGTTGGCGTGCACGAACTCTAGTAATTGGTCCAGTATGTATAGCAGCAGGGGATGTGGGTGTAACAATTGTATTGATGTCCTCATCATCCTCCCCTTCTAGAAATGAAGTCCTCCTCGACGGAAGTTCATCTTCCTCACCCAAATAAGGCTTCAAATCTGCAATGTTAAAAGTGGGACTAACCCCAAAATCTGCAGGCAGCTCAAGTTTATATGCATTATCATTTATTTTCTCTAACACCTTAAAGGGACCATCAGCACGTGGCATTAACTTTGATTTGCGCAAATCAGGAAATCTATCCTTACGCAAATGTAACCAAACAAGATCTCCAGGTGCAAACACAACATGTTTTCTACCCTTATCTCCAGCAAGTTTATATTTAGCATTCATGCGCTCAATGTTTTCCTTAGTTAACTCATGCATTTTTAAAATCAATTCAGCACGTTGTTTAGCATCAAAATTAACCTTCTCCGAAGATGGAAGAGGCAACAAA
>NW_025301738.1:0-877 GCF_018294505.1 Triticum aestivum
TCTTTTATTTTTTTAAACTGAAAAGGCGGTCCAGGGGGTGCATTCGGTGGAATTTTTGGGCAAAGTTAGTAATGGTGCACCGTGGGTGTGGTGTAATGGCGCACCACACCCACGGTGCGCCATTACTAACTTTGCCCAAAAATTCCACCGAATGCACCCCCCCGTGGACCGCCTTTTCAGTTAAAAAAAGGGTGTGGTGCGCCATTACTAGTTTAACTAGTAATGGCGCACCGCACCCACGGTGCGCCATTACTAACTTTGAAAAAAATAAAAAAAATTGTTAGTAGTGGCGCACCGAGGGTGTGGTGCGCCATTACTAGTTAAAACTAGTAATGGCACACTGTCCCCTGGTGCGCCATTACTAGTCTTGAAAAAAAATAAAAAAAATTTGTTAGTAGTGGCGCACCAAGGGTGTGGTGCGCCATTACTAGTTAAACTAGTAATGGCGCACTATCCCCTGGTGCGCCATTACTAGTTTTGAAAAAAAAATAAAAAAAATTGTTAGTAGTGGCGCACCGTGGATGTGGAGCGCCATTAGTATTGGACACTAATGGCGTACCAACACATGGTGCGCCATTAGTATATAGTAGTGGCGCACCACATGTGTGGTGCGCCATTAGTGTCCATATTATCTATAGCCCTTTTCCTAGTAGTGGTTGGATCTTATGATGTTTCTCCCCCTCTACTCTCTTGTAATGGATTGAGTTTTCCCTTTGAAGTTATCTTATCGGATTGAGTCTTTAAGGATTTGAGAACACTTGATGTATGTCTTGCCGTGCGTATCTGTGGTGACAATGGGATATCACGTGATTCACTTGATGTACGTTTTGGTGATCAACTTGCGGGTTCCGCCCATGAACCTATGCAAAGGGGTTGG
>NW_025301739.1:0-877 GCF_018294505.1 Triticum aestivum
TGCAAGTCGTGATTCCTATTACAAGAATATGATCAATCTCATACATCACATATATCATTCATCACATCTTCTGGCCATATCACATCACATAGCACATGCTGCAAAAACAAGTTAGACGTCCTCTAATTGTTGTTGCAAGTTTTTACGTGGCTTGTATAGGTTTCTAGCAAGAATGTTTCTTACCTACGTAAAACCACAACGTGATATGCCAATTTCTATTTACCCTTCATAAGGACCCTTTTCATCGAATCCGTTCCGACTAAAGTGGGAGAGACAGACACCCGCTAGCCACCTTATGCAACTAGTGCATGTCAGTCGGTGGAACCTGTCTCACGTAAGCGTACGTGTAAGGTCGGTCCGGGCCGCTTCATCCCACAATGCCGCCGAAACAAGATAAGACTAGTAGCGGCAAGAAGAATTGGCAACATCTACGCCCACAACTGCTTTGTGTTCTACTCGTGCATAGAAACTACGCATCGACCTAGCTCATGATGCCACTGTTGGGTAACGTAGCAGAAATTCAAAATTTTCTACGCATCACCAAGATCAATCTATGGAGTATTCTAGCAACGAGGGGAAGGGGAGTGCATCTACATACCCTTGTAGATCGCGATGCGGAAGCGTTGCAAGAACACGGATGAGGGAGTCGTACTCGTAGCGATTCAGATCGCAGTTGATTCCGATCTAAGCACCGAACCACGGCGCCTCCGCGTTCAACACACGTGCAGCCCGGTGACGTCTCCCACGCCTTGATCCAGCAAGGAGAGAGGGAGAGGTTGGGGAAGACTCCGTCCAGCAGCAGCACGACGGCGTGGTGGTGATGGAGGAGCGTGGCAATCCTGCAGGGCTTCGCCAAGCACCGCGGGAGAGGAGGAGG
>NW_025301740.1:0-877 GCF_018294505.1 Triticum aestivum
AATGAAGGTGTAGTGCAGTGGATGAAGGTTAAACATAGAGAAGATGTCAGCAAACCACAGGACGATCATACCCCCGATGGTGCTATCGACAAAGCCCTTGCCCTCTGGCACCTTGGCCACGAAAACCGGGTATGCCACATCATTCTCGGAGAGACGCCACTTCTCCAAAGAAAGAACACTGTCATGCAAACTCCGCATAGCACCGGTTGCAGCATTGAGCAGATTAGTCAGTAGCATTGGCCTACCCACCACATGCACCCTCCTCGAGATATCCTTAGGTGAAGGTGGCCCAACCTTAGCATGGATCCTACTCGGTGCCGGCTGGCTCGCACCCTTGTTATTTTTTCTTTTCCGTCCCTTCTGCTTCTTTTGCTGTAATGGGATCGAGTTCTGCTCAGAGACCACCTTCTTGAGTGTGTTGGGGCTGATAATATTTCGCACCTCAGCTATCTGAGGCTCGGTGAAGGCGGCATCTGGATGCGTCTCCTAAGAACTAAACGCCAGACGACGCCTGTTGCAATTGGGTTTCTCTGCGGTACCAGCTAGATCGCGATCGTCTTTTGCTGGGTTGGGTTCTTGAGAAGGAGGCCCCAAGAATACGTCACCGTACCCATGTTCGTTGAAGTACTTATCGATGTTGGTAAATGTACCGTCGTCATCGTCCGGATCTTGTGCCATATGCATGTCTGGATCAGCTGATGGCGGTAGTGTTGTGGCGGTCTTGCCATGGCTTGGCGCCGGCACGACTGGCGGTGTTGTCTATGGGGTGGTGTCCCCCGCCCCCAAACGAATCTGGCTCTTCGGCCAAATCGTGGACCAGCTTATGCAGGCGTTGAGGGTCATCACATCATCTTCGTCAGCCCCAGGGGGTCGATAC
>NW_025301741.1:0-877 GCF_018294505.1 Triticum aestivum
TCCGACTCCCGGTGCTCATCATTCCGACGTCAACCTTCTGTCTCATTTCAACAAACTTGATCCGCCCCAGTGCCTTGGTGAGGAAATCAGCAAGCTGTTCGTCAGTGTTGACATAGTCGACTTCCACCTCGCCATCTTCGATGCACTCACTAATGAAATGATATGGAATGTTAATGTGCTTACTTCTGTCGTGGTGCACCGGATTCTTGCTAAGAGCAATCACCGACTTGTTGTCGACGCGCAGCTTCGCCTTCGTTGGAGTGTTGCCGGTGAGCTCGCCGAAGAGCATGCACAGCCACACGCCTTGGCTGGCTTTAGTTGCCGCCGCCATGTACTCGGCCTTGCAAGACGAGACGGCGATAACCTTCTGCTTGTGAGAAATCCAAGAGATCAGGCTGAAGTTGAGGAAGAAGATCACTTCCATCGTGCTCCGTCGATCGTCAACATCTCTGGCGTGATTGTTGTTGCTATAGAGATCACTTCCGGCGCTGCTTCACCGCCTTGCTTGTAGCAGCAACCATGGTTCAGCGTCCCGCTGACATAGCGTAGGATCTGCTTGACGGCGGCCCAGTGCGCCACCGTCGACACCTCCAACTTCCTGCTTACCATGCCAACAGAGAACGAGATATCTGGTCTCGTGTTGCAGAGGTACAGAAGACTCCTGACGATGCTCCTGTACCGTATGGCGTCCACGGCTTCGCCATCGCCGGTCTTGCCAAGCTTTGACCGATTCTGCATCGGCGTGTCAGAGGGATTGCACCCCCTCATCCCAGCAGCATCCAGAATCTTGGCCGTGTACGTGCTCTGGCACATGGTGATCGCCCTGGCCTTCTACTGAACTTTTATGTTGAGGTAGTAGCTCAGAAGCCCAAGGTCA
>NW_025301742.1:0-877 GCF_018294505.1 Triticum aestivum
GATGGTTATGTTTCCTGACCATAGACATGTGTTGTCATTTGATTAACGGGAGAATGATGTGATTGACTTGACCCATTCCGTTAGCCTAGCACTTGATCGTTTAGTATTCTGCTATTGCTTTCTTCATGACTTATACATGTTCCTATGACTATGAGATTATGCAACTCCCGTTTACCGGAGGATTACTTTGTGTGCTACCAAACGTCACAACATAACTGGGTGATTATAAAGGTGTTCTACAGGTGTCTCCGAAGGTACTTGTTGGGTTGCCGTATTTCAAGATTAGGATTTGTCACTCCAATTGTTGGAGAGGTATCTCTGGGCCCTCTCGGTAATGCACATCACTTAAGCCTTGCAAGCATTGCAACTAATGAGTTAGTTGTGAGATGATGTATTACGGAATGAGTAAAGAGACTTGCCGGTATTGAACTAGGTATTGAGATACCGACGATCGAATCTCGGGCAAGTAACATACCGATGACAAAGGGAACTGTTGGGAAACGTAGTAATTTCAAAAAAATTCCTACGCACACGCAAGATCATGGTGATGGCATAGCAACGAGAGGGGAGAGTGTTCGTCCACGTACCCTCGTAGACCGTAAGCGGAAGCGTGATGACAACGCGGTTGATGTAGTCATACATCTTCATGATCCGACCGATCCAAGCACCGAACGTACGGCACCTCCGAGTTCAGCACACGTTCAGCTCGATGACGATCCCCGGGCTCCGATCCAGCAAAGCTTCGGGGAAGAGTTCCGTCAGCACGACGGCGTGGTGATGTGATGATGTTCTACCGGCACAGGGCTTCGCCTAAACTCCGCGACGATATGACCGAGGTGGAATATGGTGGAGGGGGGCACCGCACACGGCTAAGGAA
>NW_025301743.1:0-877 GCF_018294505.1 Triticum aestivum
TCAATGAATTCAACCCATTTAGCATGTCTACGATTCAGTTTAGCTTGACTTTTAATATGTTTCAAAGATTCATGATCAGAATGTATAACAAATTCTTTGGGCCATAAGTAATGTTGCCATGTTTCTAAAGTCCGAACAAGAGCATATAATTCTTTATCATAAGTAGAATAATTCAGACTAGGCCCACTCAATTTTTCAGAAAAGTATGCAACAGGTTTGCCATCTTGTAATAACACACCTCCTAATCCAATTCCACTAGCATCACATTCAAGCTCAAAAGTCTTATTAAAATCAGGAAGTTGGAGTAAAGGAGCATGTGTCAACTTATCTTTCAATACCGTGAAGGCTTCTTCCTGTGCGGTACCCCAAACAAAAGGCACATCCTTCTTTGTAAGCTCGTTGAGAGGTGCAGCAATGGTGCTGAAATCTCTCACAAAATGCCTATAGAATCCAGCGAGGCCAAGAAAACTCCTCACCTGTGCGACCGTTTTGGGCTGCGGCCAACTCTCAATAGCTTCAATCTTGGCTTTGTCAACTTCAATTCCCTGTGGAGTAACAACATAGCCAAGAAAAGATACTCGGTCGGTGCAAAAGGTGCACTTCCCAAGGTTACCAAACAAACGTGCATCACGTAGAGCAATAAAAACAGCACGTAAATGTTCCAAATGTTCTTCCAAAGATCTGCTATAAATCAGTATATCATCAAAATAGACTACCACAAATCGTCCAATGAAAGCACGTAAAACTTCGTTCATTAATCTCATGAAAGTACTAGGTGCATTAGTTAACCCAAAAGGCATGACTAACCACTCATATAATCCAAACTTAGTTTTAAATGTTGTTTTCCATTCATCTCCCAATTTCATACGAATTTGAT
>NW_025301744.1:0-877 GCF_018294505.1 Triticum aestivum
ATTATTTTCAGGATTTTTGTAAGTGCCTAACTATTTTTAATAAAGCCACAAACTTACAGAAAAATAGAAAAAGAAAAACAAAGCAAAGCAGAGGCTTACCTGGCGCCCACCTGGCAAGCCCACCTGCCAGCCCAGCCCAGCCACCGCTCCAGCGAGCTGCTTGGCTCGGCCAGGCAGGCAGCCAGGTGCTTGACGCTGGCACCAACGCACGCCACGTAGCTGCTCACCGCCCTGCTTCCTCCCCTCGCCATTCTGCCGCCCTGGGTCGGTCACCCACTCCTCCCCCGAGCTCGCAGACACGCCCTTTCGTCCCCAGCTTCTCCCCCTCGCTCTCCCGCACCATGGCCGCCGCCGCCGCAGCCGCACCGCCATCGTAGTCGCGCTCTACGTCATCCCCGCGCCGCACCATCGTGTCCGTTCGCTCCGCCGTCGTCGACTACGTCGAGCAGGCCGAGCCCCGAGCGCTCGCACGCCCTGCACCGCCTCCACCGACCCCGTCTTTGTCGACCACCTCCGGAGATCCCCTTCGCCGTCACCGTCGCAATAGGCCGTCCCCGACCTCGCCGTCAGCTCCGTTGCAACCACCGTGAGCCTGGCCACCTCCCTATCCTCTCCGTCTTCCCTCTCGAGCCTCGTAGCGACTGCATGTAGCTCACCCGCACGCGCCGCCCCGGAGCTCGTCGCCGACAATGCTCCAGCCACCCACTGGCCACACCACTGTGTCCAACGTGCTCACCGCATCCCCAGGAGCCTAACACACCACCCCACATGCCTCGACGTGCCCCGTAGCCTCGGGTTCATCTTCACCCGACTACGGCAGCCGCACAGCTCGTCGCCGGCGACGTTTCCGGCAACCCCAAGCCCAACCACTGCCACC
>NW_025301745.1:0-877 GCF_018294505.1 Triticum aestivum
GCACTCTAAGGGAGCCTAATGTAGTGCACTGGAATTCCTACATGCCACCTACGATTTTGTGTAATGTACTGCCCCTGTTCCTAAATATATGTCTTTGTAGAGATTCTAGTATGGACCACATACAGATGTATATAGATGCATTTTCGAGTGTAGATTCACTCATTTTGCTCCGTATGTAGCCTATAGTGGAATCTCTAGAAAGACTTATATTTAGGAACAGAGGTACGAGGTAGTATCATGTATGACATCTACATATCTAATTTAGCAGCCATTAATACAAATCATTGTCTGCACAAAGGGATTACTGGTCAAAAATCCTAGCAAAGCACGCTGGCAGGCACAGAACAATACAAGAGAGAGAGACGCGCTTACAAGATCATAGCAGTGCCTCAGTCCAGGATCTTGGTTGGCCAAGCTGTTAGATCTAGAAGAAACATCGTCCTTGTAGTTTTTGCCAGCTGCATAACAGGTAACAACGACCGGTTAGTATATTTGAAGTACATCGGGCAGGTGATGCTGGACGGGTTTAAAGGTGACAAGTACCTAGGCCGTGGCGGGTGCTTGGCATCTCTCCATACGGTGGGAATCAGGTTAGAAACGTCGAGGGTGATGACGCTGCGCTGGCTGTCGGGGTCCGGTAAGGATATCTAGAACCGTCGAGTAGGGTGTTTGTGGAGCTGCTCCGGTAGGGTGGACTACGGTGTGGGCGAAGCGGATCTGTGGCCATGGACGAGGGCGTTGGTGAAGCTGCTCCGGTGGTTGGGTTAAGGATGGTGTCGACGACACGGATTTGCGGCCGTGGCCGGGGCGTCAGAAGCTGCTTCGGTGGTTGGGTTAAGGATGGTGTCGACAATGCGGATCTACGACCGTGGACGGG
>NW_025301746.1:0-877 GCF_018294505.1 Triticum aestivum
GTGGCACCAACCGAGACTAAAGGGGGGGCATTGGTCCCGGTTGGTGCGTCGAACCGGGACTAAAGGTGTGCATTGGTCCCGGTTGGTGTCACCAACCGGGACCAAAGGGCTTATGCTGCCCGTGGTCAAAAGTTTAGTCCCACCTCGCTAGTTGAGAGGGACGCGCAGTGGTTTATAAGCCCCACTGCCGCACCCCTCTCGAGCTCCTCTCCAATGTAGGCTTACGGGCCTAATCTGTACCATGCAGTGCATGTGGGCCTACTAGACCTGCTGCGGGCCTGAATCCTGGCCCATGTGTGGGTTTCTAGTCGTATTCACACCGTGGTTGCCCAGTAGGTCACATTTTTTTAATTTTGTTTGTTTTCTTTTTTGCTTTATTTATTTTATTTTGTTTATACTTACAGTAGAATACTTACTAGTTTTCCATGTAATTCTTTTCGCTTTTAGGTAATAAAAATTATAAACTTTCTGTTAGTGCCATTTGTTTTCCAATTTGAATAGTTTAAATTTGAATTTTTTTAAATTTGTGTGAACCACTAGTTATTGCACAATTTTACTATAATAATAGATGATTGAGTGATTCTTTTTGCTGCTATTTAATATTACTGTGTTTTATCATTATATTCAAAAACATATTTTGTTATTTTAGTTTCTAAAAAAGTTTCTTTATGATAATTCTTTTTGCTATTAAAGTTTCTAACAAAAAATTTCTTTATGAAAAATCTTTTTTCTTTTAATGTTTTGAAATTCTTTGTTTTTTACTTATTTATTGAAGTTTATTTTGTTTTTACTTATTTATTTTCTTTTCTTTTTTGCTTTTTTATTTATTTTATTAAAATTCTTTCTTTTTTGCTTCTTTATTTTATTTTGTTTCTAT
>NW_025301747.1:0-877 GCF_018294505.1 Triticum aestivum
AAAACAAAAACCACAGCCCCTGGAATGCTGACGCGTGGATGCCTATTGGTCCCGGTTGGTGCCACCAACCGGGACCAAAGGCCCTCCTGCGTGGGCTCGGCGCACCGGCCACGTGGAGGCCCATCTGTCCTGGTTCTGGACTGAACCGGGACTAAAGGGCCAGGGCATTAGTAACGACCCTTTAGTCCCAGTTCAGGAACCGGGACAAAAGTCCCTTAGCAACCGGGACTAATGGTGGTTTATCTACTAGTGTAGGTGAATTTCTTGATGAACAACTTGCTAGGGCTAGAGAGAACAAAATTATTGAAGACGCTATTATTTATGATAGTGATGATGAAGGTTCTACTAATGATTATGAATTGCCAGTTGTTCCTGAGGGTTATGTTATGGAAGAGGAAGCTGCTAGAGCTATCTTTGCTTGTAAAGATAGATATGATCTTAAGATATTATTAGCTAAATGGAAGCAGCAGTCTCTTAATGCTAGAATGAAACCTGACCCTGCTTTTACTACTTCACCTATCTGTGTTACTGATAAGGATTATGAATTCTCTGTTGATCCTGAGATTATTACTTTAGTTGAATTTGATCATTTTTATGGCCTTGAATCTGAAACTGTTGTGGCACATCTTACCAAGTTAAATGATGAGAAGTCTCACTATTATTATATCCTTAAGATATTTTCGTTCTCATTAAAGGGTGATGCTAAGACTTGGTTTAATTCTCTTGCTCCTGGTTGTGTGCGTAGTCCCTAGGATATGATTTATTACTTCTCTGCTAAATATTTCCCTCCTCATAAGAAACAAGCTGCCTTGTGGGAAATATATAATTTTGTCCAAATCAAAGAAGAGAGTCTCCCACAAGCTTGGGGGAGGCTTCT
>NW_025301748.1:0-877 GCF_018294505.1 Triticum aestivum
CACGACGGAGAAAAGATCAGCGCCGGAATAAGGAAAATGGCCCAAATAGCACGGCGGCCAACGCCGGATTCAAAAGCTCTCAGCCGAATAACAAAACACTGCCCCTCAAGGACAACAGCGATGAGCTATCCAACCTAAACAAAATTCTGGATAGGCTATGTCAAATACATAGTACCTCCGGGAAGCCTGCAAACCATACCCACAGAGTTGTTGGGTCTTCAAGCAGTCCGGCCAACTTAACACCGAACGCAAGGGGCTCGACACACCAAGCGAAGACAACGAACCCCACAAGCAGCACACCGGAAAGCAGAAGACTTTCCCACTAGAAGTCAAAAGAGTGAACTCGCTTCATGTAATAACATGAAAACACAGTGCGTCACCTGCCATACTAGGACACCGTTCGCAGAATGGGGATAGACCCTACCAAAATTCGCCGTAGCAGCACTTCCTTAAAAGGAGTGACGACAGGCCTTTAAGCCAATCGTACAGACTCTGTACCACTAGAGATTGTGTTCGGTTCATCCGACAACCTCCGTCGCGAAAAGCTCACTCTCCATATTGCCCCATTTCATAGTGGCCCTCAAGCACTACTGGGACGCGAAGCTTTCGCCCGCTTTAGCGCAATACCACATTACGCGTCTCTTACGCTTAAAATGCCCGGTCCACGCGGCATAATCTCATTAAAGAGTAACTCCGAGTGTTCCTCGACCACGGAGAACGTGAGACTGCCTTGACAGCCACACACTAATCCGACCTTGCAGGTCAAAGCCCCTAAAAACAGGTTATTCAGACCTCAGACACGGTTAGGCGAGTCCGGCGTAAATAAACAAGGGGCTTCCCAGCCGCATACCCCTTTACAAGGGGCCGCGCGTTTAAA